>NC_064245.1:30242500-30542941 GCF_003254725.2 Canis lupus dingo
CGGATGGCTCAGTTGGTTGAGCATCCGACTTGATTTTGGCTCAGGCCATGATCTCAGGATTGTGAGTTTAAGCCCCGTGATGAGCCCCATGCTGGGCATAGAGCCTGCTTAAGATTCTCTCCCTTCTTCTCCTTCTGCTCCTCCCTCTGCCCTAGGGAAAAGAAAAAAGAAAAAAAAAAAAAAAAAGAACATGCTATGTTCCAAAGGAGGGCAACTCCTTCGTGTTTCTGGTTGTAGGAGGCATGATGCTCCTGCTGGACAGGGCTCTATATCCTATCATTTCTCCTTATTCTGAGCAGTCGCCTGTAGCTTCATCTTCACTAAGCCAGACCATAGATTTATGAAGTGATGATTCCAGAACTTTAAGGACTCCTAACTGGTCATTAGATTTTCCCAAATGTCAGTAGTGTGAAAACACAGGCTCACCCTTGGATTTCTTAACGTTCGGTAAAGGCTGAGTGAGCTGAGCTTGCCCCTGACTTCTGTGATGGAGATGGCTCAGTGACTTGACAAGGGGCAGATCACCTCCATTTACCATTAGCACTTTGTACTTAAGCCGCCAAAAATAATACTCATTAGAGGTGTTTTTTAAATTTAAATTCAATTATCCAACATATAGTGTGTGCTTAGTTTCCGATGTAGTGTTAAATAATTCATCAGTTGCATATAACACCCAGTACTCGTCACATCATTAGAGGTTTTAATATATAAAAGAGTAAAATAAAAATGGCTCATCCTTCAATTCCTTCAGGTATCCTTAACACACACACATATGTATATGTATGTGCATATATATGTGTGTATGTCTCTATATATTTATATATGTCTATTTAAAATCCAAATATGCCTACATGATCAAAAATTCAAAGCACATGGAAATACATGAAATGAAACTAAAAGGCTCATTCTCCCTTGCACTTGACCTTCTTCCCAAAAGTAGCTATTATCAATTTTTCTAATTCTTCCAGAAAATTTATACCTATAAACCAGGAAAAATGGGTAACCTTTAGGAATTGCCTGTTAAAAACAGTTTTTTTTTTGTTCCTGTGTAATATTTATTTTTTTCTCCGGTTGTGTTTAGGATTTCTAAACTTAACAAACCAGAAATAAATCTGTCAGAACTTTAATAATTACTTCAAGATACATTTCGTATATTTCAGAAAAGCATACACTATCAGCTATTAGGGGAAAGCCAAACACTTATTTATCCATCTTGCACTTTTTTATATGCCTAAAATAAACATAGCTCAATCTTTTAAAAGAGAGAATATTAAATTCAATTGTAAAGAGTTTACTGAGCACCCACTCTGCCTGACTTTTCCTGCAGAGGAAATACAAGGATTGATAAGTCATGATCCCGAGCTTACAGAAGGAAAACCTTAGCAAGCCTTTATCTGATGCCTTCTCCTAGCAGAAGAAGAGGGAGGTAGTTACACACCCATTCACACAATCGCCCAACAAGCCATCTGATTATGGCCACTACCGAGTGGAACATCCAGGTCAAAGCCTGTAGCCTCCTGGGGACATGTGACCAGGAAAGAACAATACTGAAGTGCACACTCAGGGACTCAGTTCCAAGTCCCTGAACTCTTTCTATTCCATCAAGATGGCTTAAGGAGCTCATAATTCAGGGAGGGAGACATCAGGCACAAAACAGCAGGAGCCCAGCCATGAGACGTGTGCTCCAGTGGGAGCAGGAGGACAAGAAGTGGCTAGTAATTCTGACAATGGCCTCTGGGAACGTTTCACTGAGAAGGGGATACCTGAGAGGATTCTGAAGCATAAGAAAGATTTCAAGATGGTATTAAATTCTGCCACAAGTGTAGGTTTAGCAAAACAAAATGTAGTATCAAGTTGTATCTTCACCTCTATGCTGGCTAAGACTATATTTCAGATTTAAAGACAACAATCTTTCGAGCCTAGATTGCGTATTACTGGTGATTAGATTGTCCTACTGGGCATGCCAGGGCCAGGATTCGGCCTCCACAATAACTTGAGACAAATAGCACAGTGGGAAGATTCATTTGCTGATTATGTGACCTAATTAAAACCAAACCTTCGAAAGTTAGCAAAGGCATGGAGTGAACGAAGGTGGAAACACTCAGGGATTGTGCGAATACAGACTGTATTTCCTGACTTGTTTCCATGTTTCCATTTTGTTTTCTCTGTGTGCTGAGGGGATTCCCGGAAAACTCAGAGCAGGGATGTGTTCTTGACACAGACCAGCCTTCGGCTCTCCACTCCTCACGCTGCTGCTGCTGCTGCTGCTGCTCAGAATTCAAAGGTATGTTAGTCCCAAGTCCCTTATTTTAGGGACAAGAAAACTGATAGTATGAGAAACTAGTACTTGAAATCAGGTCTTCTAGATCTTTGCTCCTCAGACTATGACCTCTGGAACAAAAGTACCAGCACCCTGGGAAAACCTGCTAGAAATTCGGAGGCGAAGACTCCATGCCACACCTGCAGAAGTCAGAAGCTGCATCTGAACGAGAGTCCCACGGATCTGTGTGCACCTTAGAATCTGAAAGCACTTTTAGTCCCGTGTGCTTTCCACTAAAACACTTAATCTCTCTAATACATATTTTTTTTTTACTTAAAGTCTGTATTTGTCTAATACATATTTGATGGAAGGACATGCAGCCTATGGAATATTTTTAATTCCAAAGACACAGAACAAAAAAGATCTCCCCTACACGAGCTCCCGATGTGTAAAGGGCAAGCAGAAACTCTGTGCCTCCCCTAGGACCTGTCTCCTCAGGACTAGCTAGAGGCAGATATCTGATGTTGAAAGAGGTGAGGCTAGGACTCTCAAATCCTTTCACGAGTTGAATGAAGATTCTAATTCAGCTGGGCTCTTGGGAGGTTGAACCCGACCTAAGGCTTGCTCTACTCTTCCTACCACAGTCGGGCTCAGGCCGCGCTGGGGAGCCCAGCCCCTCCGTCTTTCAGGAGACCAAAAGAGGCCTCAAGTGTGACTTTCTCCTTAAAGTATTTTCTAACAAGGGGGCTGATTCCATTTATTTAATCATACTCTCATTTCCCCTGATGAATATCACATTTCTATTTCTGTTTCTTTGCTAATAAGCTGCTTCTGATTCTTTCTGACAGTACATAAGGGGGCACATCTTTCCCCCCAGCACCGTTTTAAAACACATTTAAGCTAAACAGAACAATTTTAAGAAATGTATATAGTATTTTTCTCATAGAAAATTTTAACCAGTAGGTTTTTATAATTTGTCTTAAACACTTCAGTTATCCATGGCTAATGCATTACTCTATAATTCATTGCACCATTTATTTACAAATTGGATTCCTACAAAAATCATTCTGTGACAGTATTCTGAATTCAATGATAAATAATCTCCATAAGGTCATGATCATATTCACCCTTTATAATGGAATTTTAGTAGGATAGAACAAATGTCTAAGTCAAAGAAAAATAAAAATAAGCACTAATTTCATATATGTACCCCTTATGTTTATTGCAGCATTATTCACAATAACCAAGATACAGAAGCAAACTACATGTCCATTGATACACAAATAGATAAGGAAGATACGATACACACAAACACAGGTCTATTATGCAGCCATAAAAAGAATAAGATCGCACCATTCGCAACAACATGGATAGACCTAGAGGGTATTATGCTCTGTGAAATAAGTCAAACAGAGAAAGACAAATACCATATGATTTCACTCATATGTAGAATCAACAAAATAAAACAAACAAGCAGCAGAAACAGATCCATAAAACAGAGAACAAACTGGTGGTTGCCAGGGGCAGGGAGGTGGGGAGACTGGCAAGATGGGTGTAGAGACGTCAAAGACACAGGCTTCTGCTTATGGAATGAATAAGTCATGGTGATGAAGGGTACAGCACGGGGAACACAGTCAGTGGTGCGGTAATGGTGCTGGATAGTGATGTATGCTAGCTACTCTTGTGGTGAGCAGGGCAGAACTATAAAGAGTTGTCAAGTCACTATGCTGTATACCCGAAACTAGTGTAACATTGTGTGTCAACTACACTTCAATTAAAAAGAAAAATGTAAAGCTATGCTGAAAGGAAGACTGATGGGCCATAGATACCCCCAAGTGATAAGATCTCTAGTGATACACTTGAAAGGGCAAGATTCCAGATTGTTATTATTTGGATACTTATGCAGATAATTCCGGCTTTTTCTGAAGGCTATGAACAAGTTTTAGAGTCTTTTTTTTTTTTTTTCTGGGTGCCACACTTTGGATGAAAAACAGCTCTAGACATAAACTCGCTGATACACTAATTTTTTGGTGAAGTCCATCTTCCAGAAAGTACCACTTACCAAAGAGGAGCATGTTAATAGAACAGGATTTGGCCTAATATTTCTTACACTGAAAAATCCTTGAATCCTCTCTGGCCAGACCGACTCAAGGGAAAGTGTCTATGGCCTCTAACACTGAATGGTGATCTCAAGAGGAGGACACATACGAATCTTCTCTAGTCTAGTAAAGTGAGTGAACCTTTGGGATTTTGAGCAGGGTTCCTTTTTGTGTAAAGTACTGACATGTTAATATTACTATTAGTATGAGGGAGGGAGAGAAAAGAAGGGAAGGAAACGATGGAAAAGAGATAAGAGGAAAAAAAAGAGGAGCTCTGGGCTGCTGTACAAAGTTAATTATAGCTTTTGGCCGCCCTGGGCTCAAGTTCTGAAAAGATACCACCTAAAACAGTCCTGAAAGAGTTAACTAATTTTTTAAGTCTCAAAGACTTATTTTTTTTTTTTTGCAATTTGAAACTATTCAAATGAAAAAAATAATGATTACTTAAATTTAATTAATTTAAATACTTAGTAAATAATTAATAAAATTCTCTTAACCAACCTTTTACTTTTTCCAATTACTGGGAAGGTCCATTGTGTGTTCAAATGCATTGGTTCAAAATCAAACACAAGGAAAAAAGTGATGATATATAGGGCATATGTACAAATGAAAAAGAAAGATTTTTCTAATTTTTTTTTTTTTTAGATCTTTCTAATTTGCAATGGAGAACATCTGCAACAAAAGTCAGCTCACCTTTGCTAGCAAGAACAGTAAATATCAGATGTAGTCTATAGCACATCTCTGACTTTTACATCTGGGAAGTCTGACATTTAAGTCCTCTGATCCAGGCAGAGATGGATGCCATTGCTTGTATAGGCAGATAACCCCACATCAAGCAGCATTTACCACTTGTCACCTAAGTCTCCCTGGCACTACACAGCTTCTGAAGATCCAAAGACACTCTCATGGAACCCAGAGAGCCGAGTGCAGCAGCAGAGCCCTAATAAGGAGGCCCAGACTTCTCTAATATCCTTCCTCAAATGGCTAGTATGCAGCATGCCCACCAGATAGGGGAAGAGATTTTCAAATATATTTTACATGAATAGCTCTGGAAACTCCCCAAAAGGCAATTACAGCCCCTTGGGTGTTCAAAGCATTAAAGATACAGGTCTTAGGAATGAAGAGAATTATAGAAAGTCATTTTATGGTACACCATGACGTCTGAACCTATCAGTTCCACAGCAATGGGGCCTCTCTCTCTGGAAACTTCCCCCACTCTATGCCTGTGCTGAGGGACAGAAGTGGTAACTAAGTGATCCCTTGTTTCAAAAATCCCCCCTCCCCCCCCAAAAAAAAAATCCCGTTCACGGGCAGCCCAGGTGGCTCAGTGGTTTAGCGCCGCCCTCAGCCCAGGGCATGATCCCGGAGACCTGGGATTGAGTCCCACGTCAGGCTCCCTGCATGGAGCCTGCTTCTCCCTCTGCCTGTGTCTCTGCCTCTCTCTCTCTCTCTCTGCCTCTCATGAATGAATGAATGAATGAATGAATGAATAAAATCTTTAAAAAAATCCTAATCACTAGAGATGCCTGGGTGGCTCAGTGGTTGAGCATCTGCCTTCAGCTCAGGTTGTGATCCTGGAGTCCTACCTATATTGGGCTCTCTGCAGGGAGCCTGCTTCTCTCTCTCTCTCTCTCTCTCTCTCTCTGTCTCTCATGAATAAATAAATAAAATCTTTTTTAAAGAGAAAAAGATCCCAATCACTGAGTCAACAATGAACAGGCGGTCACTAATCCCACAACTCTTCACTGAGTTTCTCCTGTAAGCCAGGCATCTTTCGAGATATGAGGACAGAGGAAGGGAAGAGGAGAGGTCCAGAGATGACACTGGCATGGTCCTCACTCTTGAGCAGCTTACAGCCTAGTGCAGTGGTGTCAGACGATAGCTACACATCAGAATCATCTGCGGAGCTTCAAGAAAAAGAATGCTGATGCTCAGGCCACACCAGAGACTCTGGTTCTGGGGTAGGGCCTAGGCAACAGTACTTTGAAAAACTTCCCAAACATTCAAATATAAAGCTGGGGCTTTGAACCTTTGGTTTCCTGAGAGATTAAAAACATTCAGAAAATTAATTACCATTAAATGAAACACATGCTGTAATTAAGGTGAGTACATTATGCTTAAGGGGAAAAAAGGAAGGAGCGACTTAATTAGTCCAACAGGATTCTGGAAAACTTCCCAAAGAATAATGGTAGATCGTGCTGAGTTCTGACCAGTGAGTAAGAATTTTCCAAGTAAGCAAGGAAAGTTGCAAGAGATTGAAGGAGACTCAGGTAAAAGGCCTGGGGGTATGTCAGAGCACAGCACAAGAAGAGGACTCCTGGTAGTTGAGGATGGATGGAATGTAGAGTTCATGCTTGGGGAAAAGAGGGGAAGAGCCCAGGATGGAAGACAATTCAGATTAAGTCCAAGGAGTTAGCCTTTAACCTTTGGGAAACTGAAAAATGGACTGGCCATCATAGGTGCCTGAAAAGAACATTCCAGAAACCGCAGGGAGGACAGCCTGCAGCGGGAAAGGATGGAGGGGAAGATCCAGCCCAGAGTATGACATCTGAAGCCTGAAGGTCCTGGAGTACAACATAGAAGGAAATACTAACGCTCAGGTGTCAACTCGGTACTTGTGTGACCCTAAGAGTGAATGCTTCCTTACAGCTGTGCTCCCACCAACAGGAAAAAAGACCAGCTTCAGGAATATGGCTGAGAAGTAGGCCTGGGAAGGAACGATGGCAATCTGATCTACGACACCGGCAGAGGGCTTAGAAGGCTCACAAGGCTGCAGGTATTTTTAGTGGGCAAAACCCATAGGAAACTGAAGGGTGAGGCAAGGAAGAGTAGACTGGCATGGGATGGGTCATAAGAAAATTCGTAAAGAGGGAATACAGAGCAGAGTAGGCCTGACAGGTCGGCATCTTAACCAGGTGTGGAGGAAGTCCACATCGGTAACCTTCACTACACTACCTGCAAGCAGCGCCAAACGGGGCAGTACTGGGGACACACACAAACCAATAAGGCCATGACCAGGATAGCTCAACTTCAGGAACACTTCAGGAAAGGAGCAGGGCTTGAGTTGAGCATCAAAAGAAAAAGGAGAACATGAGCAAGAGGAGAGGCAGGATGGCCTTTGGCAACCCCTTAGACATACACAACAACAAGGGGAAGGGTCTGGAGTGGGAAAGGGCAGGGAAGGCTGGGCAGGTAAGCGAGGATATGGAACCTGGTTAGAGGAGCTGGGTTGGGGGTGTGGAGAAGTACACACAAGCAGGATCAGTGAGATAAGAATCCTTAAATAACAAGCCCCTCCTCCAAATTATTATTTTTAAAGATTTTATTTATTTATCCATGAGAGACAGAGAGAGAGAGAGGCAGAGACACAGGCAGAGGGAGCAGCAGGCTCCCTGCGGGGGGCCCGTGGCGGAATCAATCCCTGAACCCCGGGGTCCCGCCCTGGGCCAAAGGCGGCAGCTCAGCCGCTGAGCCACCCAGGGGCCCCCTCCTCCGAATTCAAGGACTTGCACAGACAGTAAGAGCCGCTGATGTGTTTCTGATCGGGGAAATAAGGCAATGAAAGCCGTCATGCGAAAAGACCAGCACATTTCCAGCAAGATTGCAAACCCTCTTCTGTAAAGGGCCCGGCAGGAAAGACTGCAGTGTAGACGTTGCAGGCTCTACAGGCTCCGTCACGACGGTTCCACTGCGCGGTTGCAGCATGAAAGCAGCCGCAGAAAATACGTAAGCAAATGGGCACGGCTGTGTCCTAATAAAAGTCTTTGCAGAAGCCGCAAAGGACCGGCCGGTTTGGCCAAGGTGACCTGCAAGCTCGGCGGAGGAGAAGCGTGCGGCGCCGGGCGCAGGTGTGCGCAGGCTGTGAGCGAGCAGGTGCGCGCAGGTGTGCGCAGGTGTGAGCGAGCAGGTGCGCGGCCGCCCGGGGCGGGGTCCTCGGCGAGGAGGAAGGAAGGGGAGGACAGGCCGGTAGGGTTGACGCTTGAGCCGCCGCAGGCGCGCGAGCGAGAGCGAGGGCAAGCGGAGGGGCTGGAAGCGGGCAGCGCCGCAGGCGGGGAGGAGGGCGGGGGCGCAGGCCTGGACGAGCCGCCGCAGACGCGGGGCGGGCGCGGGGCGGGCGCGGGGCGGGCGCGGGGCAGGCGGCTCAGGAGCCCGGGCTCGCCCTGCAAGGCCTCTGCTCGGGAGAGCGGGCTGCTGGGCAAGAGCAGGGCGCTCCCGGGCCTCCCAGAAACGGGGCCAAAACCAGCCTTCATCTCCTCAAGTCCGCCTTCAACAATGAAAGGCTCTTTCTCCCAGAGAAGCCTCTTTGATAGGATCGCAGTGCACGAGGCCTGGACATCCCACGGAGGGGTACGGGAGAAGGTCAGAACAGAAACCTGATCCCGAGCTGCGTCCCAGGATGGATACCTTTTGACACTTTAAGCCTCTGGAATGCGCGGCGGGGGAGGGCTTCTGCGGCTCAGCTCGGGCCACCTCCAGACGCCGGGGATGCCACTGCGCGTGGGAAAGGACGTCTGAAAACAGATTCCAAGGTCACACCGGGGTTGATGGAGCCTGCCTGGGAAACGATCACACGCGTCCTTCGAGACCCTTTTCGGAAAACTACGTGGAAGTTTCTTTGTTGCTGATGGGTGTTTTGTTTGTTCGTTTTAAGTTTAGGGGCAAGATATCATACTGAAAACTAGACTAGATCATAGTAGATTCCAGTAAATGTCTAAAGAGAGAATTCAGTAATCCATCTCGGATGCTCCAACAGGACCTTTTGTTTCCCCAAATAGGCAGACACCTACGCTGTCATCCCAGAGCAGTGAGTGAATAAATACCAGGATCGGCCTTGCACTAAATGGATGTTGGTCCTAATCCATTACTGCTGGCCAAGCCAAGGTGAACCCAGGGCAGCACTTCCTGACACTTGAGATTTATTTTGTCATTAGCAATGAAATGCCACACAAGGGCTCCTCAATCGCAAACTGTCAGAAGTACATTTAGGTATTTCAGAGAAGGTCACGCAAATATTCAGGTACTGACCCACAGGACTGAAGCTGTTATTTAGCGGCTTATTATTCTTAGTATGATTATGAATGTTTTGTGTCTAGCATGAGCAGTTACCCATCTGCTTAGTAGTGGAAGGAAAAAATGGGACCACTTTGAGAGAAAATAGCAGGAACTTTAATCAATTACTATATTATGGCTTAAAAACAAAACAAAACAACAATGTTGAATTCATTTTGTTTTGTAATCTAGAACCCAAGAAAGATATGCTAAAAATTGACCTGGTCCCAAATGCCTCAATGTTTCTTAAAGACATTCTTTTCTTTGAACCCTCACCCAGTGAACCTTCTCAGAAGCATCCTCTTGCCTGTCATCCAAAACCTGTTCCTTGAACGTTACCTCTACATTTTTTGTGAGCACACCCAGACTACTCTGGTTTTCATGAGCAACTTCTCTATATTCTCACCCACAGTCTGATTTGCATTCTTTGTCAGTATTTCATATGCATTTTTTAGCTCTACAACCAACTTGTGATCTGACCCCTGGTAGGCACATCGTGGACAGCTTATTCTGAAACTACACCAGACTACGTTGTTCTAGGCACATTTCAAACAATCAATAAAACCTGGGGATCCCTGGGTGGCTCAGCGGTTTAGCACCTGCTTTCGGCCCAGGGTGTGACCCTGGAGTCTCGGGATCGAGGCCCACATCAGGCTGCCTGCATGGAGTCTGTTTCTCCCTCTGCCTGTGCCTCTGCTTCTCTCTCTCTCTCTCTCTCTCTCTCTGTCTCTCATGAATAAATAAATGAAAATCTTTAAAAAAAAAAAAACCTAGCTAGTGTGATATGAATTTCACACAGGAGGTTTAACCTAAACCCTAGTACAGTCATATTACAGCTACGCAGATGAGGGAACTAATGTACATCTGAAATCCTGACCACAAGATCTTGAGTGTCCCAAGTAAGTGTGATAAATCGCATCGTTGAGACCTTTCGTCTGTAAGAGTGATGCCCAAATGCGTACATCTACAGAACACGCTTTGTGAGAAAGTTTCCACCAGCCAATAGTGAAATGAAAAAAAAAAAAAAAAAAAAGAAAAAGAATACATGCCATTTCGTCAGGATAAATTTATTTAATGTAAAGATCTTTTATTCTAAGGATAATAATCCTAGTATTTTAATGTGAACTTGCCTTTTGTTTATGAATTGATAGTGAGCATAAAGAGTGGTGTGTTTTGTTGCAATTATTATTATTATTTTTAAAGATTTATTAAATCTTAAAAAATTTGTTTGAAAGAGAAGCTGAAGCTGTTATTTAGCGTCTTATTATTCTTAGTATGATTATAAATGATTTGTGTCTAGCATGAGCAGTTAGGCTAGCAGTTAGTTAGAGCAGGGATAGGGGCAGAGGGAGAAAAGAAATCATCAAGCAGACTCCCTGCTGAGTACGGAGCCAGAGGCAGGACTCAATTCAAGGACCTGAGGTCATGACCTGAGCTGAAACCAAGAGTCAGCCACTTAATGGACTGTGCCACCCAGGCACTCCACAATTATTTAAAATATTTTAAGAATTTTATTTATTTATTCATGAGAGACAGAGAGAGAGAGAGAGAGAGAGAGAGAGAGAGAGAGAGAGAGAGAGGCAGAGACACAGGCAGAGGGAGAAGCAGGCTGCTCGCAGGGAGCCTGATGCAGGACTCGATCCCGGGTCTCCAGGATCACGCCGTGGGCTGAAGGCAGTGCTAAACCGCTGAGCCACCTGGGCTTCCCTCCATAATTATTATTTCAAAATGATTTTCCTTAGTAAAATAAAAAGGTGGCCAATCCTCTTCATTGTTTTTTAAATTGGACTTTAAAATCCCCTAATCTGGGAGTCACTAGTATAAAACTTAAAATGGTAGGAACAATATTTTGGAAATCCTGCACTCTGAAAAAGGGCTAACAGAGGAAAATTAATGTACTAAACCATGGCTCATAAACTGTCCCATCATGCATGTAAAGATGATTTATAGAACGTGGCTACAAATCTCTCAATACTCCTCCTATGAGGAGGTGGAGCCTACGTTGCCTCTCCTGGATTCTGGGCAACCACCTGACCAACAGACTATGACAGAAGTGATGCTATTTGATTTCTAAGACTGGGTCATAAAAGGCCATGCAGCGTCCCCCTTGCTCACTTAGAACACTTGCTTTTGGATCCCCAAGCTACCACCCAAGAAGTCTGACTACCCTGAGAACACCATGCTGGCTCTATCCTCTACAGTCCAGCTTGGCCCTGACGAAGGATCAACCACCTGGGACCCTCCAGAACCGTCCATCTGCCAACTAAACACCACCGACTGACCTCTGATGGCATCGTGAAAAACAGAAGGATCACCCAGCCAGGCCCTATCCAATTCCTAACCCATAAAACACGATATAATTTAAAATGTTAGATATAATAAAATAGGTATTGTTTAAAGGCACTAAGTTTTTGGTAGTTTGTTACACAGTAACACATACCTGGAATAGCACAGACCCTACACTTCTAAAAACATTTCTTCACTAGGATACCCAGACTATAAGTAAAACAGTTTTCTACTTTAAGTTTTAAGGAAGATCAGAACGCCTGGGGGGCTCAGTGGTTGAGTGTCCGCCTTCGGCTCAGGGCGTGATCCTGGAGATCCGGTTCGAGTCCTGCGTCCGGCTCCCTGCATGGAGCCTGCTTCTCCCTCTGCCTGTGTCTCTGCCTTTCTCTCTCTCTGACCCTCATGAATGAATAAATAAAACCTTAAAAAAAAGTTTTAAGGATGATCAAAATAGTTTAATTATTAATATTTCTTTTCTTACTGCAAATCATTTCAAAATAACATAATAAGCAAATCTATTAAGGGAATACCCGCCCCCCCCCCCAACTTCCAGCCACGAATAGCGAGTCAGGGACCAGAAATGAAGATAGGAAGTTCTCCTTCTGGCTCCTATCAAGTCTTTTTCCAGGAAAGATTTTGGGAGTTTTATTTTGTTATAGTGAGTAAATTTTAAAGCGGGGGTCGGGGGAGAGGACTGAGGCAAATGTCAAGCAGGACTGAAGCAGAGGGGGTTTTGTGGGTGGTTTGGTTTAGGATGGGAGATCGGGTCATGACCCCACAGCGAGCTCTCTCTCCCCACAATAATATGTACATTAACTCCAGGAGAAAAGATCCCGGAGACCTAACTTGCAGGTGCTCTGGAGCTTGCCCGCGGGGACAGAGCCACTGCTGTCCCTGGGAAACCCGCACCAGACTTGCCATCGGACTGTTCTCTGCACCCAGGCCCCCTCTGCCATCTGGAGGCGCCCCACAATATGGCACATCGGTGGGCACCTAGACCCCCGCCTCGATTTGACCTTGATTTAAGCACGTTAAACCCCGACTTAGGACGGGCACGGAGGGGTGGCCCGCGTGCAGGTGGTTGTCCTAAAGGACGAGGCCCTTGGGCCGGCGGGAGTCAGTCTTGTCCCCCTTGGGCCACACCCCGGCTGCCCCGGGAGCATCTGCTTCAGCGGCCTCGGAGTTGGACGGCTAGATTTCTTTCGAAAGTTCCAAGTTCAGTTTTGGGGAATAATCGATTTTATGTGGGTTTCTAGACCTCTTGTGTTAATTGTTTAGCGATCTCAAGATGAATCACAGATAATTTTTCTAAAGTCCAGCACACTCAGGACCAGGGCCAAGCACATCCCATCAGCAAATCAAGCTGCACGCACAAGGCAGTCAAGGCCGTGGGCCGAATGTCAGCACTATTTAACCGGTGGGTGTTAGATCCTATGGTCTCTCTACACTTCAACAGTTGTCGACTACCAATAATGTCTAAGCATTCACAATTATATCCACTATCAATTTTTCTTTGTAACTAAATATATATATTATATATGCACATATTTAACTAAATTTATATATTTGTTATAAATGATAGTCATAGTTATCTATAATAGTTATGATGCTAAATTATATAAATATAATATTATATAATTATATTTATAAATTTTTAATTTTTTATTTAAAAATTAAATAAATTTAAAAATTTAAAAATAAAAATAATAAAATATTATTTTATAATATTTATAAATTATATTATATAATTATATAAATATAATATAATATAAATATATATTTTAGGAATCATAAATGATATCTAACTATATCTATCTAACTACATATATATATATATCCTCCTAATTTAAAGGATAAATGGTCTTTTAAAGATTTTTAAAAATTTATTTATTCATAGAGACACAGGGAGAGAGGCAGAGACATAGGCAGAAGGAGAAGCAGGCTCCCTGAGGGAAGCCCGTAAATTGTTTTTTTAATTGAATTATACCTAATCCCCAGGCCATGTGAATAAAATCTAGTCATGGTCAGATTTCCTTTTGTTTTTCAAGAGTGCTAGAGATTGGTTTGTGTTTTAGGGACCCTACTGTTGTTGGCCAACTCTCACCTCTAGAGGGAGCCCAAAGACTCCCCCTCCTTTCACCCAGCAAGGAGGAAGAGTTCTGATTCTGTGAAGGACAAAATGGAAAACTTTGGAGACTTAAAAATGAGGCCAGTTGGGGTGGAAAATAATCTTGTCATTTGGATCATCTCTATTCCATGTAAAGTTTGCTCTTGTATCATCTCTTGCCCCAACACAACCTTCCCTTCTGGTTGCTCTGCCTCTAGCTTCCCTCAGGAACTGAGATTTTACCTTGCCTGAGATGGTAACTTCCTCATCTGTCTCATGGATGCAGGTAAAGGACACAAAATATGAAGACATGTTCTCAGCTAGTAACCAAGGGTGTACAGGTCTATACAAGGGATCAACAAATTATGTTTTTGTGGAGTTAAGAATAGTTTTTATGTTTTAAAAGGATTATAATAAAGAAAAATATAATAAAGAAGACCAGATCGTAGGTGGCCCAAGAAGCCTAAAGTATTTGTTATCTGGCCCTTCATAGAAAAACGTTGCTGATTCCTGCTCTCCAGCATCCTCCGTTCTGGGGGCACTGTCAGGGAGTGGGGAAGGGAAGCAGTAGGCACACACAGGATTCAGGATCTCTCTCTTCTCTTCCTTGTTCCATTAGAGGCACACGTGGCAGGCCTGATGGAACACGTGCATTATGAAATTATCTTCCATTATTATCTCCCATTCCCAGCATAAATACCAGAGGCAGGTAGATTTCTTTCATAAAATGGGGTTGAAATGATGACTGATCACATCAACATCTTTGTGGGCAAGGGCTTGGTGACCAGCAATCTTCTTATGTAGCTGATTTCCAACAGCCACCCAGCCCTTAGAACACATCCCTGACTCCCTTTTGGAAAATGACTTCTTTCCCATCAACCATGATATTTCTCCATAAGCTGGCACCACTATTCCAGCAGCACGGTTTTTGCAGCCAGCCAAATTGTATCCCTACCCAGCAAGTAGGTTCACCTAGTGTCACCTTTCTCAAGCCCCTCAAATGCTGTGTGCTCTTGGTGCTAAGACTGCTTTGCAAGCAGCATCAGCCTGTCTAGTAGCTTCATCAACGGGTTCCATGTAAAGGAACCAACTAATAACATTACTACTGGCAACTTCCAATTGACACAGGATTTACGCCAACTTTTGCTAACTGTGTGATGGTATGATACAGTGGATGGATACCCCTGCTAGCACTGAGGGATTCAATCAGTTTTTGTTCTATCTTCTTTGATGCAGTAGTCCTCTCAGCTTTAGGAACAAAATCTTAACTGACAAGCCTCAGATAAACTACACCTACTTAAGCCTTTGTAATACCTTTAATTCCTAGTTTCTCACCGCCTGCCACAGTTTTTAGCTACAACTAAGAAGGTTTCTCTGAATATCATGTCATGTCTAAATGCAAAGTACAGTGTGCACTGGTCACAGAGATCTGAGCCAGTACTGTCACACCAGTAAATCGGAGAGATAGCCAGGATGTTTCCACAGTTGCTCTGGGATCACAATACTTCTATGTGGAATCACTAACCGAATCTCACCAACGACTAGCCATCCAATGTTCCTGGATTAATTCATTTTTAACATATATTCAAAATTCTCCCCCATACATTCAAAATCAGATGGAACAATTGTTCATTTTTCATCTACTCTGTCCAATAAAATGTTTTATGCTTTTATTTTGTTATGTTTCTTTTCATGCCTAGTTGGTAGAAATACCTGATGTGGGAACCCAGGGAAGCCAGCAATACTTTAAATAGTGAAAGAGTGAATAGTGAAAAATAGGGGGATGCTTGCTAGAGTACCCACCAAAGCTACCTTAGCACCAAAGGATCTCCTCAAGATTAATGTTACATCAGAATAAATTAGGCAATGGTGTCCCTAGGGTAGTCTTAGCAACAAAGGAGCATAGCAGGGGGTTTTCTCTTTGAGATTAAATTCATCACTGGAACATCATTCCAGAACTACCAAACTCCCAGAGTCTACATATTTTCACAAAAGGAAGATTGTTTTATGTTTTATGGGAAAATCTGTGAGGACCTTTGATCTCTGAACTTTACAACGCACACCTATTAGAATGTAATTTAGGAGAGAAAGGTGAGGGCTGCCAAAGAAGGGGAGATATACTCACCTAAAGGCATCAGGACAGCAAAAACAGTGGTGTGCAGTACAGATAGAGCCAGTTGCTTCCTAGGGAGACCTGCTGATGGGGCGCTAGGGCGCCAGGGCATTTGGTCAGAGAGTGCTACTACCTACTGTGATAGCATTCCCAAAATGAGATTAGGAGTTTAGTAAATACTTTTTCACTTAATTACTGTTTGTGGATCTGTCGTACACGAACATGCCCCAAATTTTATAGAATCATTTTACACTTCCTGCTTTTTTTGTGCCTGCTTCTGTTTTTGGCCAGTGTGATTACAGGTGGTGAGACAGTTTTACCTATCATTGTTGAGCTAGATCCAAGGTATGGGTGAGATCCAGGGTGAGTAGTTCTGGTGGACAGGAGGGATCTGACAGCTGGGCATGCTAGGGGGTGAGTCAGCTAAAGCAGAGGGCGTCAGAGAGGGCCACGGGATATAGAGTCCTGGAGGTCAGGGGGAGCCAGCAATGACTGCATTGGCAGGAACTCTCTAGCAAAGATGGTCAGACCTGAGAGTAGGTGCCTCTGGACCCAGGGATTTTAGTGCAGAAGTCCACAGTTTATGTACAGGGTCAAGAGGGCCAAGTGCATGTGGACACATGCATTTAAGCAGGAAACTTAGGGACCCTTTCACCAATAATGTCCTAACCAGGACACTTACAAATGATTGCCTATCATTGCAAGGAGGAAGCAATCAGAGGCTAGATAATAGGCATACACAGACAATGGGTCTAGATCCCATGAATTCTGTCCCCAGAACAGAAGCAGATTCCTCTGTCCTACACACTGAGCTCTTATCTTCCATGTATCTTTTTAGGACCAAAAAGTGGTGTGAAGTGCATTGTCTATGTTGTGATTTAAAAAAATTTTTTTTAAAAAATTTATTATAGTCACACACACACAGAGAGAGAGAGAGAGAGAGAGAGAGAGAGGCAGAGACATAGGCAGAGGGAGAAGCAGGCTCCATGCACCGGGAGCCTGACGTGGGATTCGATCCTGGGTCTCCAGGATCGCGCCCTGGGCCAAAGGCAGGCGCTAAACCGCTGTGCCACCCAGGGATCCCCTATGTTGTGATTTTTAATAAAACTTAAGAATAACTCAATTGATACAGATTCTGATTCCAATGCCTGTGTCTGAAGATTCTTCACCCTCAGCCACTCAGTGGAGCAGGAAGGACTGCATGCCTTTTATCTAGACTCTGACACTTACTAGCCATGTGACCTTGGACAAGCTAATTTCTCTGGGCATCAGTTTCACTGTTTGTAAAATAGGGATAATAATAGGAGGCTCTTCATAGGGTTACTAAATAAGATAAAACAAGTTAAATCTAGTACAGTGCTCAGAACACTCTGGCACATAGTAAAACCTAGAGAAGTATTTGCTACTATTATTATAGCTATATATCCTATTTCCTCATTTGTAAAAAAAGCTAATGCTGTCTTCCTATTTTGTCTTCACAAAAATAATGTCAATGCATACATTCAACTCTGAAAGAGTCATGGTGACATGGAACTTTTCTCCTCATACTAATCAGTGTCACATTCAAGGCCACCAAGACACAAAGTCTAGGAGGACAGAGAACTAGAAGGGACATAAGATATTAAGCCAAACACTAATTTTGCAAGTGAAAACTTACAGCTAAAACTTTCTGTGGTCCAAGAGTCAGTTTGGCAACAGAACCAGGAACAGAATTCAATAAAGTAAATTTGCCAGCCTCTGAAGGTATAGGTTCACATATTAATAGCAGGTACCTGTCAGGTCAATATTACCACTATTTATTGACAGCCTCGTCTGTTGTCCTTTTTGTAGGAGGATCAAACGTTTGAAATGTCTCAAGCTTTATAGGAGAAGGTCACTACAGAATTATGTAGGGGTTGGCTAAGCATGGGACACAATCAAAATATTATGATGTACAGCTCATTCAAATAAAATCGATGCGGTTTGACTTCCTTCCAAGGTACTAATTCTGCATCATGTATAGCAAGTAAGGAAGAGACTTCCTATGATATGAACCCAATCCCTGATCATCTCCTTTTAGAAGAACCTTTACATTGGCAAACTTGACCTTGAACCCTATATTCTATTTACGTGGGAAAAGAGCTCCACTGGATGAGACTTGGCCCGTGGTGTTAAAGAAAACTAAGGTTTATGGATGCCTAAAACAAGGGCTCTGTCATTTGCCAACAAAATCCAAATCATTTCTATCATTTTGTGGAAGCAACATACAAGGGGGTACACATACTGCCACATCCCCAAACTTGAAGGTGAAGGGAAAATAACTCATTGAAACACTTTCTCCTTTTCTTTTTTAGAGAGGGGGAAGGGGCAGAGGGAGAGGCAGAGAGAGAATCCCAAGCAGTCTCTGCACCCAGCACAGAGCCCAGCGCAGGGCTCCATCTCAGCACCCTGAGATCTTGACCAGAGCTGAAATCAAGAGTCAGGCACTTAACCAACTGAGCCACATGGGCGCCCCTCAGTGAAACACTTTCTAAGGCAGCATTCAATACAAGCAGCTGTCTATTGGTTTGACCCCAGTTCACAGATACTTGCAGGACTTATTTACCATAATATCAAGTGATGATTTCTACAAAGGTGTCTTTTATTTTCATTTGTTGCAAGTCCCATTTCTTTCATTACTTTACTATCAGATCTGCACTAAGCAAAGATATCTAATGGCTCGAACAGGGGTGTGTTGATTCTAATTATAAACTTGGAGTTAAGAAACCCAGTTTCTACTTCTTTCCTCTTTCCTGCCTCTAAAAGGTTTTGGAATTTGAGCCAAAACATCTCAGATTCCACACTGCAAGAATGTGGAATTCTGCTGTGTTATTGTGTGCTAAGTCAACTGATAAAAATTTCCTTTATTTTGAAATAATGCCTCAAACTCTAACCCATGCGGGTATTTGCACCCTACCCCTTACCTTCATTTCTGTTCTGGGTATGATATTAACACAAGATATTTCAGAGCAGAAACCAAATCAGGAGACTTGGGGAGAATAGTGGCCATGAGGCCCTGGGTTAGCCAAGGACAGGTGGAGGAGAGAGGGCATTTATTACCCACTCCCACCCTGCCCCCCACCAATCTTTCCTTCTGGCCACCCCTGGTTCTAGACTGTGATTTGATTTTGGCACATCTCTGCAGCAGGTATCACTTTCCTGGTCAGGGCTTGGCAGCAAGGCCTTATTCCTCTCACTGTAAACCTTGATTCTGTCCCAGCTTTTGCCCTGGTCAGTCCTGCTGCCTCTCACCTGGCCTTAACCTCACTGCACTGGCTTTCAGTCCCTGAATCTACTCAGCTACTGGATTGGTCTTTTAAATTTTTTTAAAAAATTATGTATTTAGGGGTAGCCCAGGTGGCTCAGTGGTTTAGCACAGCCTTCAGCCCAGGGCCTGATCCTGGAGACTGGGGATCAAGTCCCACGTCAGGCTCCCTGCATAGAGCCTGCTTCTCCCTCTGCTTCTCCTTCTGCCTGTGTCTCTGCCTCTCTCTCTCTCTGTCTCTCATGAATAAATAACTACAATCCTTTTAAAAAAGATTATGTATCTTTTTGAGAAAGAGAGAGACAGAGATAATGAGAGAGAGCATGAGCAGGGATGAGAGGGAGAAGCAAGCTCCCTGATGTGCAGGGAGCCTGCCTGATGTGGGGTTCGATCCCAGGACCCCAGGATCATGACCTGAACTGAAGGCAGACTCCCGACTGACTGAGTCACCCAGGCACCCCTGACTTTGGTCTTGACCTAAAAAACCCAAACACACCCCCCCCCCCAGCTCAACAGGTATGACTCCTACTACTCAGCAATAAATAGGCACAAGTGATTAATACACGTGACCAGTGATGGATGTCAAGGGCATTATGCTGAGTGGGAAAAAAAAGAAAGGAATTTCCAAAGACATACTTTGTGATTCCATTTCTATGACACTCTCAAAATGATGAAACTATAGGGATGCAGAACAGATCCGTGGGTTTGCAGGACTTGGGCAGGGGAGATGGTGTGACTGACTAGAATGGGGTAGCATGAGGCAGTTTGGGTGACAAACAGTCTTGGACTCTATTGTGTGGTGAGGTCACACAAATCTACCTACGCGATAAAATTTCTTACAACTATACCCTCACACAAACACAAAATAAAGAACAGATGTAAAAAACAAAACCAAACCAAACTGGAGGCCTAGGTAAAGTCTCAATGAGGACTGTATTTGAGTTAACAGGATCACAGCGGTATCAATTTCCAGTACACTAAGCTTCTGTACAATGTTATATTCAGGGAAACTGGGTGAAGGGTAAACAGGAACTTGTACTACTTTTGCAACTTCTTACAAATTGTGACCTAACTTCGAAATGATTCATAAATATGTATATCTCCTCAATAGTCATGTTGTGACTTCCATTCTCAGCTGCAGGATGTCCCAAGAAAGGACAAAAAACGACATGCAGAGAGCCGAAACTATAACTCACTTCCATCGCATCCTTAGTGAAAAAGATCATATGGAATTTAGTGTCAAGTTTAAAAAGGCTTGGTGTCGAAAAACAAAAGAAAACTGGATAAACCACATGACTTAACCTGTGATATGTCTCCAGCTGGCACAACTCAAACAGTGGGCATGTAAAACGGAGGTGACCTGCAAATTAAATGTGTCGCATCAACAAATCTGGTTGTTTTTTCTTCTGGCAATTATTTTCTACAATATGGTTCTTATTCTAATGTGCAGATTGCAGTTTCTTCTTGACATGAACAGCAGTCCCTGGCGTACATGGCTGTTGCATGGAATATGATCTTGAGACTATCTGAAAAAGGAACGGGGCAATTGTCTGACAATTCAGGAGTTCCTGAGAAGTATCAAAGAAGCCAGTGAAACAATTCTCAATACTTCTAACTAAGACTAGAGTATTTAAAGAAAACATGGCACCTCAAAAAAGAGACACGATCAGGGGCACCTGGGTGGCTCAGTAGGTTAAGTGTCTGCCTTAGGCTCGGGTCATGATCCTGGGGTCCTGGGATCGAGCCCCGTGTTGGGCTCCATGCTCAGCAAGAGGTCTGCTTCTCCCTCTCCCTCTGTTCCTCCCCACTGCTCATTCTTGCTTTCTCTCTCTCTCTCTCTCTCTCAAAAAAAAAAAAAAAAAAAAAAAGACAGGATCAAGCAAGTCACACTTTGTGTCCCATGAAAGGTTTCAAGGCTCAATCCACATAAGCAGCTCACTGTCCAGAAATGTCACTGCTACCCAAATATCTGCTAGGATGCCATGTAATGTATATGCAGTATTTTTATCAACTTTCTTTTGCTTAAAATACAAAGAGATAATTTATCATTCATAGAATTTCAGCATCTTAGGAGGCCAGAGGTGATAAGATTGTTGGGAAACCTCTGATACAATCCTCCCATTCCACAGATTGGTCTGGACAAAACCAATCAGTGGCCTGACACTGGAGAAACTGTGGGCTCTGATTCCCAGCCCAAGGGTCTTAATGAATAAGTACCTGCCTTTCATGTGCTCAATATAGCAGGTATGTACTGTGGGTGCTAAAAAAAAAAACAATCACTAAGCCACTATATGAAAATAAAAGCAATAATACAATGTATAGCCATTTCCTTGGAAACCAGCATTAAACATTTCGGATAAAAAAGATAGAAAGTATTACTAGGGTTAAAGGATCAGCAGGGCCTCAAAAATATCATTATCTGATGGTGCCTCTTCCCATTGCCATGTCAATGAGATTTTCTTATATCTTCAGTGTTGCTATAATCTTATTAACCTACTGGCTCATAGAGCTTATTAGTCTGAAAAGATATTTTCTCTTCCTTCTAGACCAAATTATCCAAGAGCATCCATCTAGACTGCAAAGAGCTTAAGTAAAATAATCAATGACATGAAAATGTAGGCTATAGCCAATAGAACTGAGTAACATAATTTAATTTATAACTGGAGAGCCAGGTGAAGAGATCACACCACTTCCTTGTTTAGGTCCTGCATTTTATACAGTCTTTAAAATGGCACTGCACACATACTTGACCTAACTTTACAAGACAAACCAATTTGCCAAACAACCTTACATGTCTATTCTTTCTAAAAAACAGCTTTATTGAGATATAATTCACATATTATTCAACTCTTCTATTTAAAGTATAACACTCAATGGTTTTTAGTACATTCACAGGTTTATATAACTAACCATCACCACAGTTGACTTTAGAATATGTCCTCATCTCAAAAAAACAAAAACAAAAACAAAAAACCCTTGTAGTCTTTTGCTATTGCCCTAATCCTCTTTAGCCTTAAACAACAAATAATCTACTTTCTGTACCTATAAATTTGCCTATTCTGGACATTTTATATAAATGGAATGCTATAATATATGGTCTTTGTGATGGGTTTATTCATTTAGCATAATATTTTCATGGTTCATCTAGCTAGATGTACAAGCTAGATTGTAGCTTGTAACAGTACTTCATTCCTTTTTATTGTCACATAATACTCCATCATGTGCACACAACAAATTTTATTTATTCATTCATTAGTTTATAGATATTTGAGTTGTTTCCACCTTTTATAACCAATAACATTACTATAAACTTTCATATACAAGCTTTCATGTAGACTTTGGTTTTCACTTCTCTTGGGCATATACCTTAAAAGTAGAATTGCTGAATCATATGATATTTATTTATCACATTTATTAACTATGTGAGGAATTGCAACATTTTACCAAGTGTCTGCATTTTTTTTCTTCTTCTTTTAAAATTTTTATTTATTTATTTGACACAGAGAGCGAAAGGGCACAAGCAGGAGGAGTAGCAGGCAGAGGGAGAGGCAGAAGCAGGGAGCCTGATGTGGGGCTTGATCCCCAGGACCCTGGGATCATGACTGGAGCCAAAGGAAGACGCTTAACTGACTGAATCACCCAGGTGCCCCCAAAGTGTCTGCATTTAAAATCTCCCCTAGGAATGAGGGTTCCAATTTCCTCAAATCCTTGTCAATACTTATTATCTGAGTTTTTTTAGCCAACCTAAGTGGGTGTGAAATGATATCTCATCTTGTTTTGATGTGGATTTCCTAATGACTTATGATGTTGAGAGTCTTTCATGTGCTTATTGGCCATTTGGAAATCTTCTTTGGAGAAATGTCTATGTAAATCCTTTGTTCATTTATTATTTGGGTTGTCTTTTCATTACTGAGTTGTAAGAGTTCTTTACATATTGTGACACAATTCCTTTAACACATAAATGATTTAAAATATTTTCTCCCATTTTTAAAAATTTGTATTTATTTATGATAGTCAGAGAGAGAGAGTGAGAGGCAGAGACACAGGCAGAGGGAGAAGCAGGCTCCATGCACCGGGAGCCCGATGTGGGATTCAATTCCGGGTCTCCAGGATCGCGCCCTGGGCCAAAGGCAGGCGCCAAACCGCTGCGCCACCCAGGGATCCCCTATTTTCTCCCATTTTATGAGTTGTCTTTTCATTTTCATGATGTGCCTGGAAGTACAAATGTTTTTAATTTTCATAGTCTAATTTGTTTATTTTTTTCTTTTGTTGCTTGTGTTTTGGTCTCATGTCTAAGAATCTTTGTCGAAACAAAGGTCATGAAGGTTTCATTTTCTTCTAAGAGTTTTATAATTATACCTCTTACATTTAAGTCTTTGATCAATTTTGTGTTAAATTTTGCATTTGGCATGAGGTAGGCTCTATTTCATGCAGCTATCCAGTTGACCCAGCACCATGTGTTGAAAAGACCATTCTTTCCACATTGGATGGTCTTGGACACTTGTTAAAATCAGTTAACCATAGATATATGTTTATTTTTGGACTCCTAATTCTATTTCACTGATATGTATGTCTAACTTCATGCCAGTATCACCAGTTTTGATCAGGCATGCTTTGTAGTAAGTTTTGAAATTGTAAATCCTTCTAAATTTTAAATAACAGTTCATTAATTAACTTGTCCTTTTTTGAGATTGTCTATTCTGGGTCCCCGGAAATTCATACAAATTCTAGAATTGGTACACCAATTTCTATAGGGAAGCTAGCTGGATTGTTTTGTTGCTGAATTTGTAGAATAGATTTGAAAATACTGCCATCTCAGCAATAGTGTCTTCGAATCTATGAACATGGGATATCTTTCCATTTTTTTAGGTCTTCTTTCATTTTGTAGCATTTTTTTTTTTTTTTTTAGTTCTTAGAGTACAACTTTTACATTTACTTAATTTTTTCCTAACTATTTTATTCATTTTGGTTAAATTATATAAATGGAATTGTTTTCTTAATTATCATTCTCAGATTGTTCATAGCTAGTGTATAGAAATAAAATTAATTTTAGTATATGAATTTTATATCCTGCAACCTTGCTATTATAGATTGAATTGTGTCCTTTCCCTCCTAAAAAAAGATATATTGAAAAAAGGATATTCAGAAGTCCCTTAATACCTCAGAATGTGACCTTCTTTAGAAATAGGGGCATTGCAGATGTAATGAGTTAATGTGACATTATACTGGAGAAGGATAGGTCCTTGATCCCATATGATTAGTCTCATTATAAAAAAAAGGAGACAGACACACAGGACAAAGATGGCCATGTGATGACGAAGGTAGAGACTGGAGTGATGCATTGACAAACCAGGAAATACCAAAGACTGCCGACGAACATAAGCAGAAGCAAGGAAGGATACTATTCAGAGTCTCAGAGGGACTGTCAACACTTTGATTTTGGACTTCTAGCTTCCATAACTGTGCAAAAATATATTTCTATTATTTTAAGCCACGCAGATTGTGGTACTTTGTTACAATAGCTCTTAAAAACTAATGTATTTGCTAAGTTTGCTTATTAGTTTTAATAGTATTTTTAGTGAAGTCCTTAAGATTTTCTATATACAAGGTCATATCATCTACAAATAGTTTACTTCTTTCAATATGGATGCCTTTTCGTTTTCTAATTTAATCAACTTAGCTAGAAGCTCCAGTATAAAATTCTATAATAAATAATTGTAAAAAGGTAATGTTGGATTTTTTTACACTTGTAACATGTTTAAGAATATCAAGATGGGGAAAGGAATAGAGCTGTATAGGGGTAACATTTCTGCCTCAGAGGAGTTAAGCTAATGTAAACCTAATTCTAGCCCAAGTGATCAAAACTGACTCAAGAAGCAAAAGACACCATGAAGAAGTCTAAAAAACAAAAGATATTAAGTTAGTAATAAAAAAAAAAAACCACTCACAAGGAAAATCCCAGGCTCAGATGGCTTCACTGCTGAATTCTACCAAATATTTTAAGAGTTTTGTTTTGTTTTTGACAAAAAGATTTCATTCTGTAAAAAAATGTTTGTTTCTGTGAGTTTGAGTTTACCATCTGGAGTTATTTTCTTAACCCAGTACAGTTTTGCTACGTGTATATCTTTTGTGCTATTGGCAAACATGTTATATTCCTATAAATTATAGGCTCAACATTATTATAAATATATATTTAATTGCATATATGCAATTTGTATATATGAATATATATGAATTCAATTGCTTTCTAAGTCAGTTTACAGAAGAAGGGAGAAGACACATCCATTTATTCTATTTCTTAAAATTTTACAATGCTTTTTGTTTTTTTTCATGTGGATTCAAATTACTGGGTGAAGTCACTTGTTTTCATCCTGAAGAACTCCCTTTGGTATTTCTTGTAAAGCAAACCTGTTATCAATAAATCCCTGTGCAGTTTTGTTTATCCAGGGCTATCATTTTGCTTTCATTTCTGAAAGATAGCTTTTCTGGATATAAGATTTTTGGTTAATAGGTTTTATTTTTTCCTTTCTGCTCTTTGAATACATTATTCCATTGTCTATGGCCTCCACTGTTTCTGATATAAAGTCAGCTGCCAATATGGATCTTGTTTTATTATCAAGTCTCACCATCTCTGCCTTTTGATTGGATTATTTAATTCATAAATATTTAATATCATTGATACAGTCGAATTTACATCCACTCTTATTTTTTGTTTTTTACATATCATGTCTCCCCCATTCCACCTTCCTTGCCTTCTTTTTCATTAAGCTAATTTAAATTTTTTTAATGATTCCTTACTACATTTCAAAATTATTTCCTTAGTGACTTCTTCCTTATGAGTGGTGGGTTGTTTTGCTGCTTTCAAGATTTTTCAAATGTTTGCAAATCATATATCTAATAAAGCATTCATATCCAAAACATATAAGGAGCTCCAACTCAGTAGCAAAAAGACAAAAACAAAATTAAGTAAGCAGATTTAAAAAATGCACAAAATACCTGAATAGACATTTACCCAAAAATACATACAAATAGGTACATGAAATAGTGTTTAACACTACTAATTATGATGGTGGCACAAATTAAAACTACAATGAGATATTGTCTCAGACTTGTTAGGATGGCTATTCTCAAAAGAACAAGAGATAACAAATGTTGGTAAGGATGTAGAGAAAAGGGAAGCCTTACACCCTGTTGGTGGGAATGTATTTGGTATGGTCACTATGATAAACATAATGGAAATTCCTCAAAAAAAAATAAACAAAAAAAAATAAAACTACATACGATCCAGAGTCCTATTTCTTGGTACATACCCCAAAGAACTGAAATCAGTATTTCTAAGAGATATCTGCACTCTCATGTTCACTGCAGCATTATTTATATGGCAAAGTCATGGAATACTCTATACGTCCATTGATAGATGAATGGATTTTAAAAATGTGGTACGTACACATAACATGAAATTTTATTCAGCCTAAAAAAGAATTCAAGCATGCTATTTGCCACAACATGGAAGAACTTGAAAGGCATTTTACTTGAAAGGTAAAATAAGTCAGACACACACAAAAAAATCAAATACTACCTGACCCCACTATTTCAGGAACCTAAAATAGTCAGAGAAGAGAACAATGAAAATTAGAGAGTAGACCAGTGGTTACCAGCAGCTGTGGAGAGAAGAACCAAGAGGCATTGATCAAAGGGTACACAGCTTCATTTACCTAAGATGAGTAAATCCTAGAGATCTACTGTAAGGCACGGTGCACAGTTACATATCGCATACCTAAAAATGTATTGATGATGACAGGCGATGTATTTATTAGTTCTGTTCTAGGACTAGGGACTTTTTTTTTTTTTTTTAGGACTAGGGACTTTTTAAAAAAAAATTTTTATTTCTTTCTTTGAGAGAAAGAGAGAGAGTACAGGCAGGGTAAGGAGCAGAGGAGGAGAGAGGGGAAGAATGAAAAAATCACTAGACTCACGCTAAGCACTGAGCCCAGGACCCTGATACCGTGACTTGAGAAGAAACCAAGAGTTGGACGCTTAACTAACTGAGCCACCCAGGCACCCCATCTACTACTAAGAGCTTTTATACACTGTCTTTAGTCCTCCCAGATACTCTCCAAGGTGATGTTTTAATTACAACAGGCTGTAGGTTATCAGAAACAAAGGATGAGAGGCTCCTGAAAAGTGATTTTTAAAAATATACAAGCTAAAGATACTATTTATTTTCTATTTCCTGATTAGTTTCCTGAATCTCAGAGAAACTTGCCCAAAGTGACCCAACTCCTAAATGACAGATCTAGGATTCAAATTCAGCTCTGCCTCAAAGCCTTTGTCCATCCTATGGTTCTTTGCTGCTTCCCCTAGTAGGAATACATTACTAGGTATTTGAAGACATGGGTCTGGAAATCATCAGAAAATGCCTGACATTGCCTTAAATCCTTCCAGTGCTGCCCTCTCAAAGCACTAGCCGTTCCTTCTTTTGGGATCTCCCTGTTACAGCATCTATAACATTTGGATGCCCTCACCTGCCAGGAGTCTGTCTTCCTCTCTGGCCTGTAAGCACCTGAGAGTAGGGACCATGTCTTGGTCCCTGGGCAGAGAAGACACTAAGGAAGTGTTTGCCTGGATGATTGCATAAAGAAAGGCAATTGAATCACAACACACACACAGACAACAAAGCCTCAAGGGCTGAGTCTTGGGAAGACCCTCTAGGGAGCAGAGATAAGAATGCAGAATGAGTAGTAGGAGAGAGGAGAGACTCCAGAAGGAGCCTAAGGCAGATGTCATTTCAGGAAGGAGGGGGCTGGTTAACATTTTATTAGGGTTGGAGGCAGTCTGGAGGCAGTCTTGGCCTCCAGACTCAGTTCATGTGACATGAAGAAACCTAGGAAGAGGCTCTTCTTGGACACTCCTTTCAGGATCCAAGTTGGGGGAAGTGCTGGGGTCTCTACCAAACAGGAACAGCTCAGGAGGCCCCCAGGGGTTAGAGGAAGCACCTCCCCCATACTGGGAAGAACCTGGTGACCCCTTGGCTTTCCTCACCTCCCCTGGCTTCACACTGGTCCCTCCGGGATACATTTCTGTGTCATACCTATAAGAATTTATTTCTCCCAGAAGAGGGAAATCACATTTCTGGGGAACAATGAGTCACTGTGTGACTCTGGGAAAATATGATCAGGGATCCTACACACCATGTGATGTGACGTATAGGAGTCTGCAGGAGCCACCATCCACTATAAATGCGGTGTGTCCAGTGTGGGGAGGGGTGGGGGACAGGAGGCTTCTTCACCGATCCAGCAGAAAGCCAGGGGGCAAAGTTGTCCCCCGTAGTTGTAGTGGGGACCCTCTCCCTGAGTGGGCGCTCACCCCGAGGGAGTGGTCAACCAGGGCTGCCTCGCTCCTGGGCAGTTCTCTACCCTGTATCATTTCTATTTGACTACACAAATATGAACATTTCAACAAAGTTTACTTTATTGTTTAATCCAGAGGTACAGGTAACTGACTGACTCGGTTCTGATTTTGGAAAAATAAATAAAAGGAGGTTGCAGCAGCTAATGCACTTCTTTCCAGGTCTGCCAGTTTCTCTCCTGTATATGGTCTGGATGTGATTATTGGCACATAATGACACAGGAGCACTAGATAATGGCTACAAATGTGCAATTTCCCCTTGCCAAAGAGGATTAATATTTTTTCAGCTGCTCCAATCTATGATATAATTATGTTGCTAGAAGTATTATCCAAAACAAATACACCACAGTGCCTTAGCACCAATTTTTAAATACCGATTTGTTTTCCTTCTCTTTAAAAATAGACATTAAAATTCAGTTTAGAGATTAACCTGACATCATCCTTTCCATCCTCTGGAATGGTTTTCTCGTGACCACAGCCACTGTTGTCCGTCTGCCACTGCCCCACCCGTAGCACTCCCTCCCGGGACCCCTGTGGCTCTTGGCTTCTAGGCAGCTGAGGCTTCTCCTATCATTTATTCATGACTTTTCCCCTCCAACGCAGAAGCATTCGCGGAAGACCAGTTGCTGGCCCTGTCTCCCCCTCGGGCTCTTCCCTTCAGCGCGCATCCTCTCCCGTGGGCTCTGCATCTCTGTTCAAAGACGCCTGCGATGCCCATCTCTCGGGCTGGCTTCTCCGTGAAGTCTCAGCACCCACTTCCAAATGCCCTCCTGGACAGCGTCTCCTGAGTCTGGCTGGCACCTCAATCTCAACAAAAATTCCCTGGGCACCACGTACCAGCCAAGCTCTGTGCTGGTGCCGAGGGTAAGCTGGGACTACGGAAAGAAATTCAGCAAGAATTTGAAGAACGAATGGCTGGAGGAGCCGTGCTGGTGTCCTCCGTGTGAGAACTGCTGAATTTTGAAAGGTCACATTCCACAAAGGCATCTCTGACCTATTAATTAGAAAAATGAGGGGATAACTACACGAACAGAGACCGCTGAGAAGCCAACCACTGCTCACACCCGGAATGTGCCCCTTCTTGGGGCTGTGCTTACGGCTGGACTGAGGCCCACTGCAGGCCCTTCCTTTGTGCCCGTGAGCAGTCTGGCTAAGTCTTACCAGTTTTCAATCATTTTTTTGACACAGTAGTGCTTTTCACGATTCTGATTTAACTAGGTTCCGAGGAGAAAACTAAGTGACACTCAGAAAAGTCATTTAATTTCATGTTACATGGGAGGTGGGAAAAACCTGAAAGATTCATATTATAGTTTTACCGCCATCGTTCTGGTACTGAGAAACTGTGTTTCCACAAAGCTGAGTCACATCATGCCCTGCACACTTGGGGCCCCTTCTGGGAGGCGTGGCTGTAAGTGTGGTTAGGGACTGTGATGCGCCCCCACCGTGTAGGAGAAAGTGTAAAGAAGCGACAGCCCCCAGCATCCTGTCCCTCCCATCTGTCCGCCTGGACACAGCCCTGCCCTTCCCAGGGGTGGAGTCCCCCAGCCTTTGCCTACAAGTGCCTCGGTGCCCGCTGGGTCGGCCCCACGGCAGGGAGGACTCAGGACAGTCCTCCACTTCCAGATCTTTTCCTCCTGCAGCCACCCTGGGCTTGGGGACCCCTCACCCGACTTCCAGCTCCCTGGCAGGGTCTCCGGGGAGCCGCCAGAAGGCAGGAGGGGCTTGCCTGTACCTACGGGACTGTTATTTTTCTCTTGCCAACATATTGTTTTGTAAGGCTGGTAAATAAATTATTTTGGACAAAACTGGAGCAGCTGCCCAAATGACAGTTGGGTTTTTTTTTTTTCTTTCTGCCCTCAAAATAAAGAAGCCACTTGGACGAAAGGGAAGATAAAAAAAAAAAATTCCCACTCGGAGGGGCTTTGCCCCATTTCTCTGACGGAGAGCTCCCCGAGATCACAAAAGCTTTATTCCAGACTTCAGAAAATGGAGCTAGGCAGGCACAGGCAGGACAGGCAGGGCAGAGTGGAAGGGGCAAGGGATGAGTAAGTCCCTTCCCTCCTGAGACTTCTGGGACCCCACGGAGCCTAAGGCCTTACCCTGTACTGATCCTCAAGGAAGCCCGATGTCAGGCCTAGAGGTTCCAAAGGTGGACCAGGGAACCTGCTCTCCTGCAAAGGCTCCAAATTAAGTCACATCCCTAAAAGGGCTGTTCAGGCAGCAATGCCCCACCAGTGTAAAGAAGTCAGTAGCCATTTCAGTGGAGAGAAAACAGGTGCAACCCTCTGCTCTCAATAAGAGATGGACTGTTTGGAAAGAGAATTTTTCCTCAAAAATGGTTCATGAGATTCTTCTGTAATGCATGTTGTTGTATATTGGTGAACAAGGAAAACGCTCCGACTTACACTATCACACGTCCCATTGTCTAAAATCACAGCAGCACTAGAACCTTCACTATCACGAATATTGAGGATGCTGCTGCGCCTGGCTGGGCGTAGGGGCTGAAGACAGTGCTACTCACAGTGGCTCATAACCACCGGCTTCAGCCTCCCGGGTGATCCCAGCTCGCTGTAGCGTGATGAACCTCGAGCCAACCCCAGGTCTGCTGTACCAAAACTTGCATCCTTAGGTGATGGCTGCATACAGTGTCTGAGAAGCAGTGGCCTAGATCATAGTGTTTCTAAAACTTTCCTTTGAACGACAAGCATTCGGGATGCTTATAAAACATATATACAGTTCCCAGAGGCTGTTCCTCAGCACTGATTCACAAAGTCTGAGATTGGATGTGATTGTGATTAAATGAGGTAGTGAATTGAATGACTGATGGGATGCCCGACATACAGAAGGCAAAGAACAAACTGGAATCCCTCCTGCTGTTATCACCACTACCAGTAGGGTTGCCAGATGACCAGTTGGCAACTAATGATGACCAGTTAAATTGGAATTTCAGATAAACAAGTCATATTTTAAGTGTATCCCAAATGTTGCATGAGACACACTTTTATAAAAATATCATTTTCTTGTTATTTATTTCTAATTCAAATTTACCTAGGCACCCTGTATTTTATCTGGTAACTCTATATATATCCTGATTTTGGAATATTTGAGGGAGAGGAGTGAGTGGCAGACAAGATAGGAAAAATAGATTAGGCCCAGGTTATGAAGAGAGCTTTGAACACCATACTCAGGAATTTCAGGCGATCTAAATACTAACCAGCAAACATTTTGATCAGGGATGTGATGTGACCTGAATCCTCCACCCTCTTCCCTCAGGAATGATCTGAAGAGCAATGGCAAGTAGGCTGCTATATGAAAAAGTACCCATCCCAAAAACCATTTAGGGGGGGAATGCAGAGCATCAAGAGGTCATAGTCATGGCCAGTGACCACATCACCAAGAATAGGGAAGTTAACATTTCAAAGACTTGTTTATTTTGCATTAGTTCTAAACTCTTAAAGCATTTATTTAAATTCCACCCATAAAATAATTTAAGCCAGCTACTTGACTTTTCACCAGAATACCTGGTACACAGCTGAGCCCTAGCTTTATTTACAGAGCTATTTGCAATTGAAAAAAAAAAAAAAGATATATAGTAACACACCAAAAGTCAAACTTCCAATGTTCTTCCAATGCCTACTCTTCCAGAACCTTGAGCTTGGCTTGTGGACGTCCCATTTATTGGGTACAAAGGTTCACTTATAAAGTCAAGCAATTGCCTAATAATTCAGTTCTTTCTCATTGTCTATTTACTTTTATTTAACAAATAATTCTTAACAACCTTAGTTACCTAGTTTCCTAATCCACAGAAACATCGGAGGATGAATTAGAGACAGTTAAAGTGGCAGCAGAGATGGGATGATAGAAAGGGGTGAAGCAAAACTAAAGTATTACATAAAGAATAAAGATCGATATCCTGAACCATAAGGACACGTTTAAAAAAATATAAGATAAATTTAGAAATAATATAAAACACCTTTGATTTCTGTTTAAGAAATTGGCTTAAATAAGAAGAGCTTTGACTTATAAGGAGGTAAACTTTATTTATTTACATAAAATAAACACCTCACTTCTCACACAAGTTACATAGTGAAGTCACACATTTTAATCTAATGATTATCTTGACTCCAAGTTTACTGAAAAACCTGCCTACAGAATACTCTAGGTTATATTATTTGTTCCCTCTGGCTTTTAAGTAGCATAATTCATCCATACCCAAATCCCTTCCTTCATTCTCAAATATCCCCCAAGAAGCTTAACAAGAATTCAGCAGTCTAGATTATTCTTATATGAGAGGCCATTATGGCAAACTCCATGCCCAGAAATAGTCTGGAATCTGTCAGGAAGAAAGCTACCTGCAGGAGCAGCTGCTACTAAGACCTGGAGCCCCATCAGGGCCCTGATTCCCAGGAAAACTCAGGAAACAGGGCAGGAGAAGCCACTGCGGGAAGACTTTTGTTTGTGTGCAGAGCTCACTGTTCATCCTGGCATCTCCTCAAATGCGGGAGACAGGTGAACTCCCTCCAGCTCTGAAGACAACTTCAAGCACCCAACCACCTCCCCCATCTAAAATCTTACCCAGTAGCCTCGACCCTGGCCTCTCACCATGGGTTCTTTCCTTCCAGGAGGCACATGATATCCATATAGACTGGGTTAACTGCAGGTCTCTCTGCTAATCTGGCCACAGCCTCTTTGCAGAAAAGGGGCCACACATTTCGTTCTCATTTTTTTTTTGTTTTTTTTTTAAGATTTTATTTATCTATTCATGAGAGACACAGAGGAAGGCAAAGACATAGAGAGAGGGAGAAGCAGGCTCCTCGCAGGGAGCCCGATGTGGGACTAGATCTCCAGACGGGGATCATGCCCTGAGCTGAAGGCAGATGCTCAATCACTGAGCCACCCAGGCATCCCGTCTCACTTTGGTTCATGCAAATCCCACCCAAGGATGGAGGTATTCTTGGTAATGATTTTACTTAAAACAACTTTTTCTCTTCTCTCTCAACATTACAAATACCTAAATTTAAATGCCAAAAGACATCAGGAATACAATTTCTTTTGTGTATTGATCTTTGGTAATTCATATGCTGCAAACTATTCCCAAAATGCTTATTTCTCTGAAGAACAACAGAAATCTTATCTAAGTCTCCTAGAAGAAATCTGTGCTCCAGCACTTACTTGAAAGCACCTTATTACCATCCTATCTTAGGTAGAGCAATGCCAAACGTTCTCATCTTCTCTTCCTGACTGAATGTTAAGCAGCGCCTTTAACTTCCCCTCTAAGAGCCTAATCCTCTGCTATGCCTCTAAACAGAACTCTCCCAGGCATGAACCAAGGGTGCTATGTGGATGCAAAGTGCATCCTAGCAACTCCAAGACAGTTTGCCCTATGGAAGTCCCAGGTGGTGTGGCTCCATCCTGCTCTTCTTGAGCTCTTCCCTGGGTGTCAGGAAAGAAGATTCTCTCCTTCCTCTCCCACCCCAACTTTCTCTGATGTTGCTTGGCTGCCCTGATGGCACAGATGCATGCTGACCACTCCACCCAGCCCCGGCCTAGCCACAGTGCAGGATAGGAGGCCTTCTGTTTGGTTGAGAACTCCCTCCCCAGAGGCATAACTAGCGGAGTCCATTGTCCTAAAGCAAGGTCTTCTCTTTTATTTTTAATGTTAATTCTATTGAAGTCATTTACTAAGGACAATGGTGCAAAGTTACTAGAAGAGGCAGGGTGAACAAAAGACTGTGAGATAGGTAGATAAAGTGGACAAAGTATGAAGCCTGTCACATGCTCCATTCCCCACCACAAAGGGCACCCCATTCTGACCTCTGCCTGGGGACCTTCCATCCGCGGCACTTCTTTAATATGCCCTCTCTGCTAATTTTAGCTTTGGCTGTACTTCCTGCCCTTGAGGTGCCAGACACATAGGTAGCGTTGGCAGGAAGCCTCAGCTATGACCAAGATCAGGGCAAATCTGAAAAGCTCCTCCTACTGTCTTAGGGCTCTGAGCCTCAAGGCTTCTCTCATCTCCACCCAGGCACCAGCCTGCCTCCAAAGGGCAGGAGAGGAGGCTTCTGCTCTTTCACGCAGCTCAGCACACGGAGCTAGATGGTAGCTCTACAGAACCCAAGCGCCCAACGGAAGCCCCAGGTGGAAGGGACTCAATCATACTGTCTGACAGTAAAAGGGGTTTTCACCCTATTCCTTAGAGAGAAGTATCCTCATGTCAGATTTTGGAATGATTAAAGCAAGAAACTTAAGACAATGAAATCTCTGATTGGTGGAAATTATGCCATTTTTCCCCCCAAAACAAAACTCAGCAATTTCTAGGCAATAAATACATGCCTGCCCCTGGCTGGGAGAGGGATTAGAGCCCTCTGCTGAAAGCACTTTTCATAGACCTGGTGTCCCAGATCTACTCTCTCCACTTCTGTTGTTCCAGGTCATTAGAATGCAGTGCATTTACAAACACAAAGTCTCTCACTTCTCAACATTTTGGAAGTATTTTAAGCTGGTGAGACTAGGCACACAATGTATGAAAATAAACCCCATTTGACTACACTTAGCACCCAACAACTATAACTGCTTAGGTGAATATTTACTGAATTATATTTGCACCTCAGTTATGCTTTTCCTTTCATCTTTCCCCTCTTCTGAATAATCCAAATCTGCCATATGTTCTTGGAAGGGTAAGACCTTGGTTTCTTACCTCCTTCCTCCTTTTGAATCTCCTCAGGCTCCCCACTACCTGGCCTAGACCCCCAAGTAATGGAGCCTCTTGGCATAGTAGGCTCCTCTGTGTTAACTGGGGAAAGGTGCTCAGCTAGGTGAATGAATAACAAAAAAGGGCCTCCTTGGAGTAGAAGAACTTGCAAAAGTCGCCTTTTTCTACAGGCAGGTGGAAGCTGCCTCAAGCCAGGGTGAATGGCTTGGTGAGTAGAAGGAGGGCTAAATTCCAGCAGCAGTCAGGTGCCTTTGTGCAGGTTACAACTTGCACAACTGTACATAGCAGCCCCACACTGTAAGCTGGCTACGCAAAGTGTTTGTACTAGGATGTTGAGCAGTTTCTCAGCTGTCAGCTTCTCTGTTTCCAGGCTTTTCCAAAAATAAAATTAATGGCAAAAATAAGCAATATTCTTGGGGCACCTTTGTGGCTCAGGCGATTAAGCGTCTGCCTTCAGCTCAGGTCATGAACCCAGAGTCCTGGGATTGAGCCCCACATCAGATTCCCTGTTCAGTAGAGAGTTTTTTCTCCCTCTCCCTGTGCCCCTCCCCCTGCTTGTGTTGTCGGTCTCTCTCTCTCTCTCTGTCAAATAAATAAACAAAATCTTTAAAAAATACGCAATATTCCAACATTTAGAAATATTTGTTCATTTCTAATATGCATTGGAAGATTGCATTTTTAATGTAGCAAAACACATAACAAAATTTATCATCTTCAGCATTTAGATAATAGAGAGATGTGAAAATAGTTTAAAGATTATCATATTCACTTTTTAAGCAAATTACTTACATTAAAAAATTTAATTGGAAAAACTCCTTGTGTCCTCATCATTTTATATTTGATAAGAGATCTCAATTTTGAAATTGAAGATAAGAACTATACCCAAGGACCTCTTTTACTTTTTCTCTCACAACCTTAAAAAGGCCAATCAGAAATTTCTAAGTTTAAGGTAGGAATGTCATTTTGCAAAGATGTGGGTTGGGAATACTTACTTCAGTAATTTATCAGATTAACTCTTCAAGATGAATGTAATCAAATCATTTCCTACTCTCTGGAGCATTCTGCAGGAAGCTTAGGTCCTATAAAAACTCTTATTATGTGAAAATATGAGAGGTTATATTTCCCATGAAAGGGAGAGATTACATCTTCAAGTTTGGAATTCAAATCTACAAACCCAAATTATTTGTAGTTATTAGGTGATTAACACTTCAGATCGCCTTATTTAAACCAACCTGCAATTAACAAATTCTCTAAACTGACAACAGATCAGCAAGTTCTACAGTGATTTCAGGGAGAGTTCCAGACTGAATCAGGATACCTAAGGCCAGGTCCACCAATGGAATTAGAATCCTCTTTCAGGAGTATTCTAGGATGTAAAGATATAGAGAGTCAGGATGCAAGGATGAGTCTTCAGATTCAAAGCTGTATTGTGGGAAAATCCCCAAAGAGCCTCCAGGTAACAGAAAGGCATTTACTCTCACACTCTCATCATCCCAGAATACTGCTTATTGGCCAGTTTCAGGAATGGTGCATGGAGTTTCTGTTTACTCCTATCCAGTGAAAATGGATCCCAGACTCTCTGGATGGAGGAATCTTTTCTTCTTTCGGGCCAGCTCCACAAGGATGTTAAGAAACTTCACTTCTCTCAGGAGAATATGAATGACCAGAGGAAATAAGACCCAGGAATATAATGGCAACAAATTATTGAGTCTTCTTTTCCAATTTGGGCAATAATGAATCCAAATAAGATTTTGCTAGTGTTGGTGGACAGGATGTTCTCTAGAAGCCAATAACTTTTTAATTCCAATTAGAATCACTGTGACAGTTTAGAGGCTAAACAGAACCAGAGGGTGCGCGCACACAGACACACACACACACACAGAGTGGGTATCAAACCTCCTTCAAGACACCAAGGCAGATGTCAATGACAAAGAGATTAGACAGGGTACACAGCTGCTGATACTGAAATCTGCAGCCTACACTTTTAGAGCACAAAGCCCTTCATTTTAAAAATTTAGAACACGTTTACAGAAGTAAGAAAAATACTCCTTAAATTCATGTGAAACCATAAAAGACCCCGAATAGCCAAATAAATAATGAGAAAGGAGAACAAAGAAGGAGGCATCACATTCCCTGATTTCAAGGTATACTATACAGCTTTAGTCATCAAAAACGGTATGGTATTGGCATAAAAAAAGACAAACTGATGGAAGAGAATCAAAAGCCCAGAAATAAACTCAAGCATATATGACCAACTAATATTTGACAAGGTAGCAAAGAATACTCAATGGAGAAAAGAGAGTCTTCTTAATAAATGGTGTTGGGATAATTGGATATTTACATGTAAAATCATAAAACTATACCCATAACTTTTAACACTCATGAAAATGAACTCAAAATAGATTAAAGACTTAAATGCAAGACCTGAAACCATGAAACTCTAGAAGAAATATGAATAAAAGCTCCTCGACATGGCTTTTGGTAGTGAGTTTTGGGATATGACACCTAAAGCACAAGCAACAAAATAAAAAATAAACAAGTGGGACTACATCAAACTACAGAAGTTTTTGGACTGCAAAAGAAGCCAAGAACAAAGTGAAAAGAATACCTTTGGACTGCAAAAACAATATTGGTAAATGATATATCTGATAAGGGGTCAATATTCAAAATATTTAAAGAACTTACACAACTCAATAGCAAAAAACAACCCAATTTAAAAATGAGCAAAGGAGCCAAATAGACATTTCTCCAAAAAAGAGACATGAAAAGCCAACATGGATATGAAAAGAAACTCAACATCAGTAATCATTATGGAAATGCAAATTAAAGTCACAATAAGCTATCACCTCACCCCCGTCAGAATGGCCATCACCAAGAGGACAAGAGATAACAAGTGCTAGCATGCATGTAGAGAAAAGGGAACCTTTGTGCACTGTTGGTAGCATTATAAATGGATACAACCCCTGGGGAAAATAGCATGAAGGATTCTCATAAAATAAAAAAATAGAACTACCATATGATCTAGCAATTCCACTTCTGGGAATATATCCAAAGGAAACAAAAGTTCTAATTGAAAAGATACCTATACTCCCATGTTCATAGCAGCATTATTTCAATAGCCAAGACATGGAAACAATCTAAATGTCTATTGATGGGTGAATGGAAGAAAAAGTTATGGGACATGCATGCATGTGTGCACACAAATGCGCACACATGTGCATACACTGGAATATTACTCAGCCATTTAAAAAAAACAAGGAAATCCTACCATTTGCAACAACATGTTTGGACCTTGAAGGCGTTATGCTAAGTGAAATAAGACAGATGGTGAAAGAGAAACACTGTATGATCTCACTTATGTGGAATGTAAAACAACAAAAACAAATATCCAAAAGCCAAAAAAAAAATTCATAGAAAAAGAGACCAAACCTGTGGTTACCAGAGGCAGAGGGGAGAGAGGGTGATCTAGGGAGAAATGGAGGACGGTAGTCAAATGGTGCAAATCTCCAGCTGTAAGTAAGTACTAGATGTAATGTACAAAATGACAATTATAGACAATACCTATACAGATGACCCCTGAGCAACACAGGTTTGAACTATACGGATTCAAACCATGTGGGTTATACACAGATTTGCTTTGATAAATACAGTATAGTAAATGTATTTTCTCTTTCTTATGAGTTTCTTTTCTCTAGCTTACCTTATTATAAGAATATGGTATATAACACATGTAATATACAAATTATGTGTCAATAGACTGTTTATGTTACCAGTAGGGCTTCCTATCAACAACAGGCTATTAGTAGTTAAGTTTTTGGGGAGTGAAACCTTACAGGGGGAGTTCTGACTATGTAGAGGGTTGTGCCCCTAATCCCCATGGTTGTTCAAGAGTCAACTACAGTGGGGAGGTTGCTAAGAGGGTTCTTATTTCTGAGAATTCTCATGATGAGGAAAAAAAATCTTTGCCTTTTTTTCTCTTTTCTTTTTATTGTATCTATGAGAAGATGGACATTAGCTGAACCCAGTGTGGTAATCATTTCACAGTATATGTAAATCAAACCATCATGCTGTATACCTTAAAATTATACAGTGATGCATGCCAATTATTTTCCAATAAAAATGAAAAATATATATAAGGTACACCCAGATGCTAAAAGATCAAAACTTAGAATAAAGCTAAGACTGCATCACTTTGTTATCAGCCTGGACATTACTGGTCTACCTGGCAGCACTGGGAGTGGGTGACACACACTGAATGAAAGGCCTGGTTCAATGAACAGTGAGCCAGTTTCTATACTCTGCCTGTAGTTTAGTGGCAATCAGCAGTCAATAGGACTAAAGCAAAAGATATCTCAGAAACTTGAAGCTTGTTTTGTTTTTTAAATACAAACAGCTAAAGATAAAGGATCTAGAAATCTCAAAAGAATATAGCTTCTTTTGTTAATGCCTAAAAGAATAAGGGAGCATATGGAGGAATGGAGAAAGACAAATTAGAAACGATTCAGGTCATATCCATCCAGCTCAGCCTTCAAGGAAATCACCTTTTTTATAAGTGCAACAAAGTAAAAGAGAGAGAGAGAGAGAGAGAGAGAGAAACTCCGTGTGTTCCAAGGAATTCCACCACCTAGGTAGAAACTATAGAAAGAAAGGTTAAAAGACATGCTTTGGGTCTACTAGAGATTCGTTTGTTTTATTTACCATTGTATTCCTAGAGTCTAAAATCATGCTTGTCACATAGTAAGTGCTCACTAAATTTTTGTTGTGTGAACATTGTAATTGTCAAGAGAAGATATATGAATGCCAGACAGTCTGACTTGATAGCCAAGTATTGAGTAAAATAAAAAATCATTGTTCTATTTCTAGTCAAAAATATATCCTAAACTCAGAAAAATTTGTATTTATTCTAGAATTATTTACAAATCCTTTTCAAACTTTCAAGAGTTTCCAAAAATGAAAAAGAAGTAAAATTCCATTCATATGTACAAATATAGTCTTCTTTTTTAAAAAAGATTTTATTTATTTATTCATGAGAGACACAGAGAGAGAGAGAGGCAGAAGGAGACGCAGACTCCCTGCAGGGAGCCCAGCACAGGACTCAGTACCCGGATCCTGGGATCACTCTCTGAGCCAAAGGCAGACCTCAACTGCTGAGCCACCCAGGCATCCCTGTACGAATATATTCTTAATGCCTTGGTGTTGTTCATGGTCTACCTCTGTTTTTGCCCAATGTGCCAATCTACCAGCTAATACTGTAGATGTTCTAAAGGAAAACTAATACATACTGCTAGGACATTTCTCTGGGAAACCCAAGAGACCACCCAGATAGACCTTCTTGGTGGTAGCTACTTCACCCAGTCCTGATCTGGACCTGGGTCCTACGTTCTGAAACTGGACCTATCAACACACCCTGAACAGATCCATCTCTCTGAGTAGATCCCAAGTAGTCAACCTTGCCAAGATAGATGGAAAAACAAAACAAAACAGAACAAAACAGAGCAGACAATTAGTAATTAAAACAAAACAAAACAAAAAACCCCATAATTGCCAAGAAGACTGGAATTGTTTGGCAAGCACATTCCCGATGGGCAAACTCTAAAGAAAGCTGAGTCTGAAATCTTTAAAGTACTTTGGTGCATGGAATTAGAAGGAAAGGTCTTTGCTGCAGGATTCATGTCTTCACAGACTCCAGGCTGATGTAGCCTTCCTTATAATAGGGATACACATGGTCCCAAAAACACATAGGTTAAAATTTTTAGGTCAGGGCATACCAACCCTGACAGCATTTAGAAGGGCACTCCAACATCTGCATCTATGACTCCCTCCTGATCGGCCTCCACAGCTAATGAAGTCTCATTCGAAATAACACATGCTTACTTTAGATATATCAGTATCTTCAATGAGGTCTCAAAGTGTTAATGATCTCAGAGACTGTCATCTCAAATATTTGTTAGATTCTATTATGTACTGGAACTGATGTGGGTATGGGGAAGACGGTGGTTAACAATACAGACCAAAACCCGTGGTCCCATGGGGCTTACATTCCCTCTATTTTTACTTCTACTACTCTGCCTCTTTAAGATGACTTTGTACTACGGGCTCATTTCACATGCTAATTTTCAGAGAAAATTATATTCCTTATTTGTGACTGTTGCCATAATGTGCTGTCTATATATACAAAAAAAAAAAAAGAAAACAAAAAACAAAATCAGACAATACCTTCTATTAGGGTTTTGGAAAAAGAAGAAAAAGATCTAATGCCGACTGGTGGTTATACTGTGGCGTCCATGAACAAAAAATGATTTTAGACCATCCCTTGAGATACCAGATATATTTCTGCCAGTAATTGACATTATTGTATTCTCCTAGAAGTACACTCAATCAACAGGACTTTAAATGAAAATGTTAGAGAACTGGAAAGGAACATGGGATGTGTGTTCCACAGTCTGCCTCTCTTAGTACTCAGCCCTGGACCAGGCAAGTTGCCCACACTCACAAAGCTCCTCCCCTCACTTTTAAGATGACAGGGTCTCCCTAAATCACTAAGACACCAACAGCTGGGAAATTCCATGATTTCCCTTGGTAACAGGAACCAATCCTTACTCATCTCAATCTCCCTCGTAGGCCTTGGGCTATGCCCCACACTGAAGCCACTGCTTAAACACCACTTAGTCCAACACAGAATCTTTTTTTTTTTTTTTTTTTATTTATGATAGTCACAGAGAGAGAGAGAGAGAGGCAGAGACACAGGCAGAGGGAGAAGCAGGCTCCATGCACCGGGAGCCCGACGTGGGACTCGATCCCGGGTCTCCAGGATCGCGCCCTGGGCCAAAGGCAGGCGCCAAACCGCTGCGCCACCCAGGGATCCCTTTTTTTTTTTTTTTTTTTTTTTTTACCAACACAGAATCTATTGGAACACCAGAGTGGCAGCTGAAGTCACTGATATTCCACATATGCTGTTTAAAAATGTGGGTTGTCTTCAGGTATTGAACCTTTTATTCACCTAGCCCTCCTCACTGTGTTCATCGAAAGAGCCGTTTGCATAGCCGAGAACTTTTTAAGTGCCTGAATCGAGAGACCCTTTGCAACCTTTCCTGCAAGTCTTGACAGCACCTAAGACAGTTACACATCTCTTCCTTTCCCAGAAACTTCCAGGTCTACTCACTCTCCTGGCTGCTCTTCTTGCTCCGGCTTCTCTTTCTCAGTCCTCCTCAAAGCCACCCCCATAAACAGCATTCTGCAGAACCCCACCGTCCCCCTGGTTAAGGTCACTGGCAGTGTCATCTTAAATGAGATTGCTCACAAACCAACCATGCTTCAACCCAAATGAACAGTAGCCTATGGGGCTCTTCGGACACCTCCCCCCAAGGATCTCATAGTGAAAATTCTAAAATAAACTCTTCATCCTTCTTCCTCATGTTAAAATCTGTCCTCTGCATTACTTAATTTGATGATTTGTCTTCTCTTCATCAACTATCCATTTGTTTCACCATCCAAATTAATTGAGAACCAATTTCTGCTGACTCTACCCCTGGAACAGCTCTCAAATCCTTGCCCTTTCCTCACTGCCTTGGTGAGGTCCTAGCCCCTTATGTGATCTCTCAGACTCAAGTCTCTCTCTTTACGCCTCTCCTCCAGCTATTGATACTTGCTTCTTTATACCATGCAGTATATGGTATATACCATGCATGCACTAACATGCAGACATTTGCGATTTCTCCATACCAGACTATAACTTCTTTGGATGTAAAAGCTGGCCCTTATTTGTCCAATTATCCCTTGTGGTAACACTGTGCATTGCACATAATAAGTGTGCTCAATAAATAGACTTCGGCAATAAAGCATGGATTATCTTAAAGTGACTGAACTTATTCCTTCAAAGAGCAGCTTGCTAAATAATTAAATATTTACTCTAACTTTTTCCCAGCCTATTACAATGTTATATATACACACAGACATACACATAGACACATGCACACACAGGATGCTCTTAAGTACCTTTAAGTCAACCTCCTAGCAAATGCCAAGAGATATCTACCTCCCAAATAATTGAGACATAAATTGGTTCATATTTTTTGTTCCCAGTCTTCCTTGAGAAAATGACACAGTGCCCAGTAGCAAAAGAGAAATTATTTTGCAACTCTATATCCCCAAAGTACCACCAAACATGGGTCATACATCTTTTTTGCATTTTGATCCTGCTGCTGTGACTCAGTGTGGTAATTATATTACAAAGCTATTATTCAATGAAATGAAAATAGCAACACAATTTAAATGATTGTCTAAAAAAACTCCATTAGAATGAAATTCTAAGTGAAATTACGATGGCAAAATAATTGAAATGCAACTCTGGAAGGCACAGTTATGAAACCATTAAGATGCTTCTGCTGAGGACTCAAAACATTGAGTGAAACCATACACTCTTGGGGACACATTTTTAATTCGCTAAAGCAGTCAACACTTATGAAAAGATGAAAATATCTGTGCTCCGATTGTTCTACAGCATTACCTACACTTCTGAATGCTACCTTGCGGTGTGTAACATCATCAGCATTAATGGGTTTCTGGAATAGACCAGGGTACCATGGGTGGTACTGTGGTTCCATTCACCACCGAAAAGATAAAGGCACAAGGGCAAGCTTAGCTTAGATTTTCCTGAAATGTTTCCAGTATAAAAGCTAGGATCACAACTTGAAAAGATTTCTATACTAAAATTAAGTTTGCAATTATTAAATATGTGTGTGGATGTATTTCTAAGGATCTATCTTCTTAAAATGTTCTGCTGATGTATTCCTTTTGCAAAATCTTAATAAATATTTTCATGCCCAGGCTTACAGTAGATATATCTGCTCACCAAAAGAAAAGAAAACAAAGATAAAATACAGAGCTAGATACACAAGCGATGCATTGAAATGATCAATCTGACGAGTGAAGAAGGACCTTCCTCAGAATCCTGTTTTGCATTTTGATGGCTGAACACACAGATGAGTTTATCACCAAAAGCATGCAAAATATGTCCCATTCCCACCCACTCTCCCTCACAGTCTGCTTCCACGGATCTATCTCTTTGAGTTGTGATTTAAAAAAAATAGATGCTAGGAGGAAGTCATATAAAGAAACAAGTGTTAAAGGAATAAGATGTAAAATTTTTTCTCATTCATGATTATCTCTCTTGCAATGTCACAGAGCAGGTTATGAAAATGGGATTTTGGGGCACCTGGGTGACTCGGTTAAGAGTCTGACTCTTGATTTCAGCTCAGGTCATGATCAGGGTGGTGAGACTGAGCCTTATACCAGGCTCTACACTCAGTGGGGAGTCTGCTTGAGATTGTCTCCCTCCCTCTCCCCTGCCTCCACCTTCCTGCTACGCGTGCTCTCTCTCTCTCTCAAATAAATAAATAAATAAATAGACATTTAAAAATATTTAAAAAGTTAAAAATATGTAAATAAAAAAGAAAAAATATTTAAAAATAAAATATTTTTTAAAAAATGGTATTATCGGAGAAGGACAAACATATGTTCTCATTTATTTGGGGAATATAAACAATAGTGAAAGAGAATAGAAGGGAAGGGAGAAGAAATGGGTAGGAAATATCAGAAAGGGAGACAGAACATAAAGACTTCCTAACTCTGGGAAACGAACTAGAGGTGATGGAAAGGGAGGAGGGTGTGGGGTGGGGGTGAATGGGGGCACTGAGGGGGGCACTTGACGGTATGAGCACTGAGTGTTATTCTGTATGTTGGCAAATTGAACACCAATAAAAAATAAATTTATTATTAAAAAATGGTATTTACTTTTTTTCAACACAGAAAACTTTTTTAAAATAAATTTATTTTTTATTGGTGTTCAATTTGCCAACATACAGAATAACACCCAGTGCTCATCCCATCATTAGCATCCATGATTATAACATTACTCAATAAAGTTACTAGGTTTCCACAAAAAAAGTTGCCTTTTGTTTTTCTTTTAAGGATTTTATTTATTTATTCATGAGACACACACAGAGAGAGAGAGAGAGAGAGAGAGAGGCAGAGACACAGGCAGAGGGAGGAGCAGGCTCCATGCAGGGAGCCCGACATGGGACTCTATCCCGGGTCTCCAGGATCACACCCTGAGCTGAAGGTGGCACTAACCCGCTGAGCCACCCAGGCTGTCTGCCTACTTTTGTTTTTCAAACTTAGTTTAATGAAGTCCCTTGGAAATATAGATACCGAATATTTCTACTCTCTCTCGCAGACTCTGAGACACATAAAGATTTCTTATGCACATGAACATGTTCTCTGAGATGTGCTTATTAGCAAAGGAGTTTGAAAGTCCTCATGACTTAATATGCCAAATGTTTGAGGTGGACTCTTAAGTTGTTAGCAATATGTAGCTGTATGCATGCTTCTTGGCCTTCTAATTTTCCCTTCCACAAGGGAAGTAAGTGGGAATGTTAATTGAGACTTTGTAATAACATGAACCTTGAGTGCATGGTAACTTTATTTTTGTTGCATTTTTATTTGTTTATTTACCTATTTATTTTAGAGAGTGTGTGGGAACATGAGCAGGGGGAGGAGCAGAGGAAGAGAGAAGGAGAGAATCCCAAGCAGGTTCCATGTCCAGCACAGAGCCCGATGTGGGGCTCAATATCACAACCCCAAGATCATGACCTAAGCCAAAATCAAGTGTCAGATGCTTAACTGATTGAGACACCCAGATGCCCCATGATAACTTTAAAACAAAAATCAGATCTGCTATCTAGATATTTTATAGAGAGGTCATATTATTTTTATACATATAATTTAGGTATTAATATCACTTGAAAGAGATTTTTAAATCATATGAGGAAGCTTTTCCACTGTAGGCACAAAGGCATGAACTTTGAAAAACAGAAAAAGTCATCTAGAGAAAATTCTATGAATAAGACTAACTGAAGAAATAAACAAGCAAACATACACATAGATTATACAAAAAAAATAAAATTAGCAGGGTCCCCAAAGCATTCAAATCATAGTATTACACATAAAATTTGAAATCACATCTGTCTGTTTTACAGAATTAACCTTTATACTTAGAGAAGTACTCAAATGGGCTTTCATGTAATAGCTTTATTTACTTCTAATGGCATATCTTTGGAAGTTAATAAAGGAGAAACCAATGAAACACTTATAATGTAGGTTAAAATATATTACTCTAACACTTTGAAATGCATAAAGATGTAAGTTGGATTGATTGATGGACAGATGATAGAGAAAATATGGTGTTAGATATTAACTAACATAGCATTCTAGATGAAATGTATTTATTCTAGTTGTCGACTATGCTCACAAATAATCTGGGTTCAGAATCTGTCTCATGGACATGGTGCACTCACCTAGCCATCCGGATCCTGAATTTGGAATGCACAGGTCTGTCTCAGCGCTGGGCAACACGAAGCCAACAACAAACACCTCCACACCATCCGCCATAAGGGCCATGCCCAGGACAAAGAAAAGGGCCCACTGGAAACGCCCGTGACCACACTCTTGGATTATTAGCTCATACTGCTGGGCTAGCTCCTCCTCCTCAGCTTTCCTCTCTGACTCCAGCTCCTGCCGATCCTTGTGCACATCCCCTTTGGGCTGCCCCACTGACACAATGCTGTCCTTCCCTTGGTTCATGCTGGGGATGCCCTGATACTCCCCCTCATAGATTTCATCATCTTCATCATGACCCTCAGTAGCTTCACTGGAGCCTTCATCATCATTAGCCTCCCCATCATAGGTCTCTCCTGGTGGGTAAGCGTCATCGTCTTCTTCATCTTGGAACCGACTGTAGGACCTCTGCGTGTATTCATCCTGGGCCCGGTCCACGGCCTGATTCACCTTCTTCACTGTTTGTTTCTTCACCTCTCGGGCGATGTCCTTGGCACCCTTCATCAGTGAAGTCCTATCCTTGTAAGAATCTTCCATCTTATCTCAACCGATGGCCAACACGAAGATGGGAAATTTTCAGACTCTGATTAGTGGTTCAGCCCTGACTGCATCATCCACTTTGGGGTCAAAACAGAACTGCGAAAGAAGAAAAACCACACAAGATATTTATTATTCCTTGCTTGTCTTTTTCATCATCTATTTCTCGGTCTCCTTTCACTGCCCCCTCAGACTAAGACACAGAATTAGCTTTTCCTTTCTTTAATCTTACTGTCCACATGCACATCAGATGCTGGTTCTTTGCTCAGGTGTGATCAGCACTCGGAATATTTATGGGTTTTACTTTTGTTATTATTATTATTTGGTGTTTAAGGAACTCTGTCCCCTGGGATCTTTGCATAGAATATACAGACATTCCCCTGAGAGTAAAACAGGACATCTGACACCTCTAAAAGTACATCTAACACATTCTGATTGAGAAAAATAGTATTGCTCAGAGACATATGCACACACTGCAAAGGCAAAACCAGAATATGAGGAGAATCCTGTCTGACCTTATTTCCTAATATTGAAAGGAAAAAAACAAAATGGCAGGCAGGCAGCTCTATACATGATACTATTGAATCGTGTGTGTGTGTGTGTGTGTGTGTGTAAAATGTATTGCCCTTCTACTTTCATTATATCTCCTTCCAATAAATAACAAAGACTCACATGGCACCCAAAACTGCAATTGGGCATTTCTCCCTAATGTAACCGTCATATTGGTAGAAAATGGGCAGAGTTCGTCAAATGATTTCACAGATACCTTTGAAAAACATGGAATTAGAACATACAGTTTGTCTGGTCAGGATCTGTCCTTTCAGGAGTCACTCCCAGGCCAACAGGGACAAGTAAGCCATAGTCCGTGTCCCTTCCCAACCCTACCCTGTATGCGCTCTAGGCTTTGTCTCTAACTTCTCCCTCCCCGGACACACATACGCCCCTTGTCCTGCTGCCACTCCATCTGAACTGCTGTATCAGAGTCATGGGTCTCCCATGACCTAACATCTGGGTTTCTTTCTCACCAAGAGCACCCTGGGTCTTGGCTCACATTTGGGCTGAACTCATGGCAAGTGATCTTTCACCTGTCCACTGAGCTGTCTCCTCTGGCGGCCCACCATTGTAGACAGATGACATAAAGATGAGAGAGTGTACTCCTCCCTCATTTACTCCCCAAGCTCCACTCTGTTGCAGCGTTGCAAACCATGAGTTACAAGATAACCACCCATACCTCCTCCTTTTTGTAACCCAGTATAAAATACTTGGTAAGTAGCTATACAAACATACACTTAAATTGCTCATTCAGATATCACACACACACACACACACACAAAACAGCAAAAAAAGACAAAAAGATGTTTGTTTACAAATGGACTGTGTATCGTTACCCCTGAATAACTTCACATGCTTAGGAGGCAAACAGAAACGTGGTTCTGCACAGGCCTGTTTTGGAAGACGACAAAATGAAATTAAAATAAACATATGATTACAAGGCTTTTTGCCAAATGTCTCAATGGAGGGTTTTTGTGCTTGCTCTCCTTTTTTGGAGAGTTGAGAGGCAGGGGGAGGGAGAGATGGGAGGATCCATGAGCTGGGTAAGAAAAGACGGGAAGGCAGTTGAAAAAGAGGTGGAGGATGGAGGCTCAAGGACTCGAGGAGGAGCAGGAAAGAAGAGCGAAGGAGGTGGAAGGAGGATAAACGATGTGGGGACCCAGAGACGTTTCCCACTTTAAAAATGAGAAGCAACTTGGAAACACTTCACACAATAAAGGGGAAAGGAGAGGAAATGAGCGGGAAATATCGGTGACCGCACACGAGAGACCCCTCACCCTGGGAAACGAACAAGGGGGGCGGAAGGGGGGGCGCGGGGGGTGGGGGTGATGGGTGCCGGCACCGAGGGGGGCGCTCGGCGGGATGGGCGCTGGGTCGTATGCTAGGTGCTAGGTGTCGGCGAACTGAACTCCAGTGCAGAACTGGACAAGCCCAGCGCCCTTCACGCGGTGACTAAGGCCTGCGGCCCTGCTCTCCGGGGGTGGGCGGGCGCGGGGCGGGCAGGGCAGGGCAGGGGGGCGCGGGGCGGGCGGGGCAGGCAGGGCAGGGGGGTGCGGGGCGGGCAGGGCAGGGCAGGGGGGCGCGGGGCGGGCGGGGCAGGGCAGGGGGGCGCGGGGCGGGCGGGGCAGGTAGGGCAGGGGGGTGCGGGGCGGGCAGGGCAGGGCAGGGGGGGCGCGGGGCGGGCGGGGCAGGCAGGGCAGAGGGGGCGCGGGGTGGGCAGGGCAGGGCAGGGGGGCGCGGGGCGGGCGGGGCAGGCAGGGCAGGGGGGCGCGGGGCGGGCAGGATAGGGCAGGGGGCGCGGGGCGGGCGGGGCAGGCAGGGCAGGGGGGGCGCGGGGCGGGCAGGGCAGGGCAGGGGGGTGCGGGGCAGGCAGGGCAGGGCAGGGCAGGGGGGCGCGGGGCGGGCAGGGCACGAGCCTGGCTCCCGGGGGTGCTACCGCGGCCGCTGCGCTTGTCAGTGCCTGGAAGTTTCTGCAATAGCTGCTTTTCGAAACTGGTAACGAAATTGACTGTATTTGGCTTTTCTGCTTTTGTTCCCAGCCCCCAATATTTTTACCACATGCTCGAAGAACCCCCCTAAAGGTCCTTGTGTGGAAGCCACCACCTCTCGGTCAGGAAACATGCTCGCTGCCTCGAAAGGCCCGGCTCTGACCGCAAGATAGGTAATTCTCACCTTCTATGCAATCTAGTCATGCGAGCAATGAAAAAAAGAAAAAAGAACTTCGCAAACATTATGGTTTTGAAAAAAAAATGCATGTAAAAGTCTTTAGTTTTATTTCTGAGGCAAAATAAAGGATGTGTATATATATAAGTTTTCCTTTGTGACTCAAAGTTCCTGATGCCAAAAATCAAGACTCCAGTTGATTTTCAGATTCTTGACAAAAGAGACTGGGTCTTGTGGTTTGCATTCTCCCTAAAACAAAGAAGATTTTTCAGTGTTTTTGCCTATGTCAGGGAAGGTATGAATACTTACTCAAAAAATATGTTTAAAATCAGATGTTTAGGGATCCCTGGGTGGCGCAGCGGTTTGGCGCCTGCCTTTGGCCCAGGGCGCGATCCTGGAGACCCGGGATCGAATCCCACATCGGGCTCCCGGTGCATGGAGCCTGCTTCTCCCTCTGCCTGTGTCTCTGCCTCTCTCTCTCTCTCTCTCTGTGACTATCATATATAAATAAAAATTAAAAAAAAAAAAAAATAAAATCAGATGTTTATAGATGTTGCCACTGGAGGAAACTGGTATAGGGGATCTGTATTATTTCTAACCACTACATGTGAATTTACATCGATCCCAAAATTAAATGTTGAACAAGAGAACAAGTCTGTATCGTCTTTCCTAAGCAATCTTGGGAAATGTGCAAGGCAGCGGGCTAGTGGGCAGATTATTCAGGGGGCACAGTTGTCTATGGCATTCCTCTCTCCGGTAAATGGAAAATGGTATATCGGCATCTATGTCAGAAGGTCAAGTCTGCATTAATGCAGAGTTTTCAAGATGTGGCCTGCCTACGGCCTATGAGGAGGTCCATGAGCAGCTGCGTATTATTGCACCATCAAGGTCTGCAAATGATGTACTTCTGTTTCGGGCTGAATCACTGAGTTACGCCACATAATATGTGCCGGACATCATTTTAATAAAAAATGGTTTGAGGGGCGCCTGAGTGGTTCACTGAAGTATGAATAAGTGCTCCATGAAATAAAGGGTTTTACAGCCGAGTCACTTTGGAAATGTTGAGTTATTTGTCTCAACTTTGCATATTAAAGGCAGCGAAAGTCCTCTGGTAAAGACTTTAATACTTCACAGGATCCAGCTTGGGAAACCGTGCCATCAGGACAACAGACTGGTAAAATGGTGTGGGAGCACAGGCATCCCTGCTGAAAAGACAGGATCTGTGGTGCCTGGGTGGTTCAGTCGGTTAAGCGTCTGCCTTTGGCATGGGTCATGATCCTGGGGTCCTGGGATGGAGCCCCAAGTCGGGTTCCCTGCTCAGTGGGGAGCCTACTTCTCCCTCTGCCCTTCTCCCTGCCCTTGCTCTCTCCCTCTCTCTCAAATAAATCAATAAAATCTAAAAAGCCAAAGGTTTGATTTCATGTGTACTCTATGCCAGACATTGTGCCAAGAACTTTATACACATTTTTAATTCTTTTATTTAATCCTTATTTCAATTATCCAAAATAGGTATTATAGTCTCCATTTTACATGTGGGAAGATTAAGGTTTAATGAGATTAAATAACTGGCCCAGGGTCACAATGCTTGTCAGCAGAGATGCTGAGACTCCAGCCAGATGTGTCTGACCCCAAAGACTTGCCCCTTACCCTTATGGGCTTTACCCAGTGCTCTTGCTAAGGTCTTAGTAAATGCAGAAGCATTCTCCTGGTCATTAGGATAGCTTGTTTTTCCTATGCAAAAGAATGTTTTATAGCCTCTTGGTTACATCATCATTTATAAGTCCTGAAACAAGGTGAATTATTGTGATATCTTCATTGGTGATGGGCTTTATATAGATAATTCCAAAATTTGGTCTTGTTTGCTCAGATAAACCATCTTAACATGGTAGCTGTACCTCAAAAGATAATCCTGTAGTCATGCTAAATAAGATGTCAGTGGGCAAGAAGGACAGGAAAGAAGGCAAAGCAATGAACCTCCAACCACCTCCAGTGAATTGCCGCTGTCCGCTCTCCTTAAGACAGTATATTTCTCAATGAAATAAGGATAATGATATAATCACCTTAAAGTGTTGTGGGGATCAATAAGCAGTATTTACACTGTATCGAGGAGAATATTTGACATATAGTAAGTGACTTTGATTCAGGTTCCCCAGAAGCAGAATCTGTGATAAGGAATCAGGGGCAAATCATCTGTTAAGGGCGGCGGTAAAGGACAATTGAGGCAGGACTGTAGTCTTAGGCAGGGTCCTGGGGGTGGGGGGCGAGCTTCAGCCTCCCCTCAGAGTTATTCCTACTCAAGGCAAAGGTGCAAGGCTTTCACAATCCTACCCCCATCATTACCTAAGGGCCACCAAGGTGAGGTTGGGCTCCAGACACTTCCAGCCCCCTACACCAAAAAGCAAGGCAGCTCTAGAGGCCCAAGGACGGTCCTTTGGAGGGGAACAGATGCTGGTTAGTGGAGGCAGATGCACCCTGGAGCCAGGAGAGGAGAGCAGAGACAATGAAGGGGATGCAAGAGTATCTAGGCAGAGCATTAACCGTATCCCCTTCAGTAAGGGTTTAATAATTACTTGTTTAGATGCCCTGCTAATCATGCTAGACAGTAGGACCCACAGCTGATTAAAACCTATATTTATAGAAGGGGCTGTTACAACCAAATAATATTTACAGCACAGTTTATCTGATATACTTAATGACATGCACAATCAGCTCTATTTGCATGTGTGTGATAATCATTTTTCACAAATAATGATTTATACACATAAATGAGAGTTATTCTGGCAAGAGAGAGTTCAGTTCTTTTTTTTCTCTTTGATGATTCATGCCACACAGTATATATTCACTAACACCACACACTACATCAAAGCCATCCTATACATGTTCCCATCACACATAACCCTCCCCAACACACACACAAATGTTTCTCTCATGTCCCCATGCTGTCTCCAAACCTCCAGTCTTCCCTTCTGCTTTACCTCTCATCACCACCATTATCAAAAGATATGGGATAGGTCCTCCTCACCAATATGTTCTGGAATCTTCTGGATGCTGGGAGAGTTCATCAATTGAATAACTGATTATGCAGCTCTGAAGCCACTGTGCACACACAGAGTAATATCAGCAATAATAATAGCTTCCCCATTATTACATTGGCCCTGTGCTAGGCACTTCAGAGGTATTATCACACAACAAGAATCTTGACAGCAGTAGTATGCTTTTTAAATTTCCATTTTCTGGGTGGGAAAAGCAAAACGTGCCCAGTAAGAATCCACACCTTCCTAAGCCTACTCCAAAGCCCAATCACTTATGCTACAACTACCAGCTCCTAGTAGAAATGGGAGCCCATGAGGGCAACAGAGATCGGAAATTGCAAAGCTGGGGCAGAAGACAGCCCCTCCTCCCACATCTAGGTGATAGACACCCTCAAAAGTACTTGCAGACCTGTAGCATGTTGGGTTTAGGGAGAGAGGCTCATTATCTAACAACCACCTTTCCCTCTTAAGTTTAGATCTAAAGGAGACATTCAGCAGAGGAGATAAATGGTGATCAGTTAGAGCTGATGCAGAGTTCTGCCCGCACTTCATCCCTGATGCCACACCTCTTCCCAGTCCTGGAACTGGGCGGCACGCAGGACTTCTTCCTGGAAGGAAGGCTGTACAGGGAGCTTTCCATGCTGCCGGAGTAGCAGATCTGGGCAAGCACCTCCATGGGGCTGAGGCCGGCAGGCCAAGATCTTCCCCCAATTTGCCAGAGAAATTGCTCCTTCCTTCCTAGGGAGGAGTGAGGGTATGTGCATAGGTGGGAAAGCAAGCCGCTGCAAGTGTTTTTCCCATATCTGGCTCTCCTGGGGAACAGCGGACTTTGGGAAGTGGGGAATAGCACATCACCCTAAGTTGACGCTATACAATTTGGTCAGGACTGTAATAGAGCATGCCAGCCACCCCAATGAGAGCCTTATCACTTTCCATCTCTTATCCACTAGAACATAAAACTAATTATTTGTGATGACATTATTGTAATGCCACAAAATAGAGCTTCATTAAAATAAAAAGACAATGACATGAACATTAAAATTTGCAAAAAGTCCAGAAATATTTGAGGGACTCTATAATGCATTAGTCCAAACTAACATACACTTTAGTCTATGATTCATATAAAAAAGAAAAGCAATACTCAGTATTTACCACCCACATTGCAAGTAGAGCTGACTGTAAACAACTAGATACCTCTTTATTAAGGCTGTTTCACTGTCTAAAGACCATTTTTTTAAAGGCTTAAAATCAATTTTGTTGAGGTATAATTCACATTGAATGAAATGCTCTGGTGGTTATTAAAAGAACATAGTCCAACAGATAAGGTGCAGAACACCAGCTAGATTATGAAGATGCTTATTCTGGCAGAAAACATTGATTGAAATGCTTATTCAGCACCGGTTTGAAACTTCTGAACCTTATATTAACTGTCAACAAAAGAGATTAGCATATCTGAGCTCTGGACTTTGGTGGAGAAAGATGAAACAATGGGCATGGCCTCATAGGAGCTCTAACTACTACATAAGAATGTCTACACCTGCTACTTCATATAGCCTAGTCTTGTACAGTAGACACCATTTGAAGGTGATCGGAGTGAAAATGCAGAAATGCACGTTTGCAGTGAGACAGCATTCTGAAAAGTAGCTTTTGGAAGGGAGGGGAAGACATAAGCACTGTAAGGGGGCCAACCATCTGATTGCCCCTTTCTTCATGAAGGACTTGCTTGATCGGCATTTCCCCAAAGTGCAGTCTGTAATATGTGGTCCTCCAGGTGCTCTGAGTGGAAAAGTTCTATAGTCAAATAAATTTGTGAAGTTTATGCTATGAAGCATAAACTTTATGAAGTTTATAGCTTCATTTATATGCTATATAGGTCCTTCTCTAGAAGTGTCACAGTTCAAGCTTTTTGTAAAGACCTTTGTTGAAATGGTTGTTATCCAACCATTTCCCAAACTTTCCTAACAAAAAATGTCCCCACTCTCAACAGGACACTGACGAGCAGTCCTATATTAAAATAAATGTCAAGATCCTTTCAAATTTTGACATGTCTACTAAAAAATACCATAAGACTCACTAATCAGAATTAATTGAGAGAAGCAGAATGAAAGGCAGATATTCTACATTAAAATATATTTTAAAAATGAAATATAGGGATGCCTGGGTGACTCAGCAGTTTGGCATCTGCCTTCAGCCCAGGGCATGATTCTGGAGTCCCAGGATCGGGTCCCACATTGGGCTTCCTGCATGGAGCCTGTTTCTCGCTCTGCCTGTGTCTCTGTGTGTGTGTGTGTCTCTCATGAATAAATAAATAAAATCTTTTTAAAAAATGAAATATAATACTTCAGGTCTATCAAAAATTGAAATTAAGTTTATAAAATGTAATCTCTTATGAGATATTTGCTATGAAAATAAAGAGTTTTTAGCATATCTGCATATTTTTAAGTAGTAAGTCATTTAGAGAGCCTGGAAATTTTGATTTTAAGTATATTAACATTCTTTTAATGCAATTTTGGCACAATTAATTTGCTCTATGAAGAACAACTCTCCTAAACCAGGGTAACCAAGGCTCAGCAATTGTTGAAATCTCTACAAACTTCATATCAGTGAAGTCAAGTCTAAAGGCCTTCTTAAAATAACAAAACTGATTACACATAGAACTTTTCTGAAAGTCTTAGAACACTATTCTCAAGCGAGTCAAAGAGAGCAATATTCTGTATGTATAGCAATATTCTCTCTGATTATAAAACTAAACATCCTTAAGAAATAATTGAAAATTCAGAAAGTTACAATGGATAAAATAGAAACCATAATTATCTCTACCACACAGAGATCCCTATTTTTACCAATCAGCAATTCTAATTCCAATCTCTAGGCTATGCAGATGCTTCTGCATATTACTCCTTTAGATCATGCTGTACATTTGGATTTAAAGCCTTTCTCAGACTATTCTATTATCTCTAAGTCTTTGAGTGTGAATTTTCCCATTCACTGGGTTAGTAGACTATCTCAAATAGTAAAGGCCTTCACTATAGGTTTAGTAATTCTTGGCTACGAGCATATCTTCTATAGCAGTGGTTCTTGAAGAGTGTTCTAGGGTTCACCAGCAAACCCCAACAACCAGTCCAGGAATCTGTGAAGTCAAAATAATTTTCATAATAGAAAAAATGTTATGTGAGGTTTTCACTCTCATTTTTTTCATGAGCGTACAGTGGCATTTTCCAGAGGCTACATGTGTGGTGACATCATTGATCTAAGAGTTAATGAAATGTGTATTTGGAATTCCTTGTGTCTTAAAATTAAGTTCCTCGGATCTAGTTTCTAAAATGGTAATAAGTATCAATAGATATAACCAATTAAAATGAAAGTTATTTTGTTTTTGATAATTTTAAGAGTGAAAAATGGTCATTGAGGCCAGGCAAAATTCAGAATTATGGCTTTAAAGGAATCCTCTCTTGCTTGAATTTGGAGTTGTAGAGGTTTTCCTTTACAGTTTTTTTTACAGCAGGGTTTGCCCCTGTTTAAGCTCCAAAGGGTTCACAGAAGTCTGAACTAGTTTTTCTTTCCGGTGGGGATGGGCAGTGTGCTCCCGACACGCAGCTTACCTGCTGACCATGTCCTGGTCACAACTCAAAGGCACAGTGTCATCTCCCACACACTACTATGTCCGCACTTTCCATTTCTGGGACCCAACAATTTCTTTTTCTTTCTTTTGAGGTCAGCTATTTATTACCAAAATAATATTTTGATATATTTTGATATATCATCCATGTATATGAAATAGGGCTTAGCATATGCTCAATCTACCCTCTTGACCCATAGGATGGCACTTTCATAACCTGCTATAATCATACATTTTATATTTAAATTTTCCCATACTTTTAAATATTCTTCCAGCACTTTTATTTATGATATACCATAATTCATTTAGCCTGTCTTCTGTCATTGGACATTTAGGTTATTTCTACTATTTCAGTATTATTAATAATGTGGTGAGGCACCCCCTCGTGGTAGATCTTACTGAAAATTCAAGAGGTCAAGGAAGAACCTAGTTCTAATGATTTTTACATATAATATCACACTGTCCTTCAGAAAGGCTGTGGCAATTTGTAACTTCCAGAAGCATAAGGGAGAGCCCCTATTTCCTTGTGTTCCCACCTATATTGAAAATTAGTAGTTGAGATTTCTGCCAAATTACAGAAAAATGGTGTTTTATCATTTTAAGTTGCATGTGAGGGGATCCCTGGGTGGCGCAGCGGTTTGGCGCCTGCCTTTGGCCCAGGGCGCGATCCTGGAGACCCGGGATCGAATCCCACATCAGGCTCCCGGTGCATGGAGCCTGCTTCTCCCTCTGCCTATGTCTCTGCCTCTCTCTCTCTCTCTCTCTGTGACTATCATAAATAAATAAAAAAAAAAAAAAATTAAGTTGCATGTGATTACCAGTGAAATTGAGCATCTTTCTCCTTGTGAAATCTTTGATCTTTTGCCCATTTTTTAGAAGATTTATTTATGTATTCACGAGAGACACTGAAAGAGAGGCAAAGACATAGGCAGAGGGAGAAGCAGCTCCCTGCAGGAAGCCCAATGCGGGACTCGACCCCAGGACCCTGGGATCACAACCTAAGCCAAAGGCAGATGCTCAACCACGAACCACCGAGACATCCCTCTTTTGCCAATTTTTGTATTGAGGTTTATACAGTGGGTTTAATGTGACCCCCAAAAGATACAACCATGTCCTAACCCCCAAGCCCCATGAATGTGACCTTTTTGTAAAAGAGTAATTGCAATTAAACTTAGGATCTTGAAATGAGATCATCCTGGATTATCTGGGTGGGCCCTAAATCCAACTGTAAGTGTCCTTTGAAAACTAGAAGAGAGAAGACACAGACATAGAGGTAAAGCCATGAGAAAACTGAGGCATAGATTACGCAGTCACAACTAAAGAATGCCCAGAATCACCAGAAACTGAAAGTGACAAGAAGGGATTCTCCCCTTTGGAGAGAGTGCAGCCCTGCAACATCTTGAACTGTGAGAAAATAAGTTTCTGTGTTTTAAGCCACCCAATGTGATAATTTGTTAAGTACCCCCAAGAAAAGAACACTGGATCTGTTTCTTATTGAATTTTAACAACTATTTATATATAAACTCTTTTGTCATTGATGTAAAGACTTTTCTCAGATGGCCTCATCTATGGTGTTTTTGCCATATAAAGCTATTAACTATTTTTTTCTCTTTTTTTATTAACTATTTTTATAGACTGTTTAAAATGTTCTTCTTTCATGTTTTTTGTCTTCAGTAGTTTATTAAGGCCCTCCTAAAGTTCCAAAATATTCGTCTACATTTGTTCTAATTCATTTTAATTTCATTGTTTAATGTTTAGTTCTGGAATTTATTTTGTTATATTGTACAAGGAAGAGATTTTTACAAATGAATAAACAAATGTCCCAGAAACATTTATTAAAATGCTTCTTTTATGAGAGACAAAAATTCCTAAGTATATTAGTCTCTCTTCAGTTTTGAATTCTGCTACATTGATAATGTTTACCTCCTCTTGCTCTCATACCATTTGGCTTTAATTTTTATCACTTTGTTATAAATTTAATGTCTATCAGTATATGTACCCCTCAGAACTCATCCTTCGCAAATATTTATTTGCATCTCATCTAATTTGTCTTGTAAATGAACTTAAAGAATTGCTTAGTCATTTTCCAAGAAAATTTTTATTAGAATTTTAACTAGAATTGTAATAAGTTTGCAAATCAATTTCAGGAGAACTAAAAGTCTTAAAATAGTCATCCTGTCCAAAAATATATCTTTATATTTATTCAAGTCTTCTTTTATGTAACTCAGTGAAGTTTTTTTTTTTTTTTGTAAAGATTTTATTTATTAAAGATAGAGAAAGAGAGAGAGAGAGGCAGAGACACAGGAGGGAGAAGCAGGCTCCATGCCCGGAGCCTGACGCGGGACTCGATCCTGGGACTCCAGGATCGCGCCCTGGGCCAAAGGCAGGCGCCAAACCGCTGCGCCACCCAGGGATCCCCTCAGTGAAGTTTAGATATCTTTTTCATACTGTGTCAGTTATTTAATGAACAGGATGCATACACACAAATATATATTTTTTATTTATTTTATTTTTTTTAAAAGATTTATCTATTTATTCATTCAGAGAGAGCGAAGAGAGAGGCAGAGACACAGGCAGAGGGAGAAGCAGGCTCCCTGCAGGGAGCCCGACGTGGGACTCGATCTTGGGTCTCCAGGATCACACCCCGGGCTGCAGGCGGCGCTAAACCGCTGCGCCACCGGGGCTGTCCAATATATATATTTTAAAATTTTTTATTCATTTGTGTATTTGTCTATTTGTTTCTCAGATATTTCTCATATATTCTGTTTTTTCATATATATGTTATTTCTCATATATTTGTTTCTCAGATATTTCTCATATATTCTGGCCACAAAGTTTAGTGTCCATCAGATCCATTCAGTGGGCCAGGAAGTGTGCTCTCCCTCACAGTAAAACATTGGCCTTTGTGGGAAGGGAACTCACTGAATTTCAGTCATGGAGTAGAGCAGATGAGCTCTAAGTGCTGGGGCGAACTTGCTTATAGAGACTTCAGAAAGGGAAACCTCCGAACCATCCTGACAGTTCTAGTTCAGTTGTCCTCTCTAGAACTTTCTATGTACCTGGGCCCATCTCTGGTCCAGTGTTAAAAGGAGGAACATTGCAGAAGAACTGGCAAGTCGACTCAGTGTCTTCAGTGGAGCCAAGAAAGAGTACAGTATCCTGGATTCCTGTCCCTAAGTAGTTACCACATTGCTGTCACCCTTTGGGGAAGCCAGATGCCTAAGGAGCATCAAAACAATCTGTTATTGGACATAATCATCTACAAATTTGTGGTACACAATTTGTACTCTTTTTATTTTAAGATTTTATTTATTTATTCATGAGAGAGAGAGAGAGAGAGAGGCAGAGACACAGGCTCTGTGGAGAGGGAGAAGCAGGCTCCACGCAGGGAGCCCGACATGAGACTCGATCCCGGGACTCCAAGATTACACCCTGGGCCGAAGGCAGGTGCTAAATCGCTGAGCCACCCGGGCTGCCCCAATTCCTACTCTTAAATAAGAGTGAGATATTTTCTTCCCCCAAATGATCAAAGACATTCTGGTAGATGAGTCTCCTTGGCATCAAACAGAGCCTGCCAGATTGGAAAGGGACCATCTGGGGATGTGGTGATAACCACTCAGAGTGAATGCGGTCAGTTCTGCTCCTTTCACTAGGACTTATGAATCATGTAAAGGAGGAAACTTGAAGAGAAACAAAGCCAGGAACTGAATTCCTTCCCAGAAGCACATGGGTTGACAAAAAACCTTTCAAAGGCTGGGATGAGTGGAAGGAAGAGCAACTTCCCTCAACAATTCTTCTCATCTCCTCTGGGATTAAGATTCCCCCCAAATAGCCAATCATTCATTCAAGAAGTATTTATTAAGCACCTACTATATGCCAGACACTCATGTAGGAGCTGAAAATAAGAGACAGAACAAAATACACGAAGTCCCTGGCGGAAGGGATCTTTCTTCCTAGTGATGGGGCAGGGAACAAAACAAATAAATACAGGATTTCATGTAATGGTAAGTGTTACAAATAAAGCAGGGTGGGAGGCTGGAGCAGCACTGTCCCACAGAACTCTCTGTGATGATGGACATGTTCTAGATCTGTGCTATCTAATAAAATGAAGGCAAAACTTTAATCTAAATAACCACACCTGGCTGGTAGCTAGCCTATTGCACAGGGTAGGGTTAGAGTGTGCAGGGGGGGCTATTATTCTAAGAGGAGTGGCCTGGGTGAGAGCCTCTGAATAGAGGAAAATTGGAGAGAAGCCTGATTAAGGCTAGGGCATAAGCCATACTGCTCTCCAGGGGCTCAGAGCTTTCCAGACACATGGAGCAGCAAGAAAAGGGCCTCAGGTGGAGAGAGGCAAGGAGGCCAGGGAACTGAGTAGTGGGGGCAGGGCGGGGACAAGGGAACTGACTGGGGACAGATCATCAAGGACTTTGGGGCCACATAAGGGCTTTGGTTTTACTCTAAGTGGGATGGGTTTAAGGTAGGAGATCTAAAAGAATGAAGAATAGGGCTTCATAAAACCCTATTTATGTAAACATTGGAAATGCTTTCTTTGCTTTGACTGTATCTTATTAAGCCCTGCTTTTCACACATGTTCCCATCTTTGTTCTGACTATAATCATCTGATAATGAATAAGACAGCTTCAAAATAAAAGCAGCATTTATTAAATGTTTTTAAAGACAGGTTTTGAAGAAGGAGGAGGACAGTTGGAAGAAAAGTTCCTCAGAACATACAGAGCAATCAAGAGAAAAATCTAACCCTCCAATGTACCAAATAGGCACTTACCAAGGACCTGTGATCAGTTACCCATCTTCTCCATATTCACTCAATCTCACATCAGAGCTACTACAAAATAAGACGTTTCCCTTTCCTCTGCTTGCCCATCACTGGGATCAGAAGAGAAAGAAGAGGACGTAGGCAATTTATAACTTAGATAGTCACCTCCTGCATATTTAAAAATTGGCTAAGGAGCCAAACACTGGGTGTCGGGCAATTACTTAAACGCAAATAGAGAACACTAAAAGAGTCACGTAATGCACACACTATCTCAGGGAAATAAACACCTCGTTATTCCTTCATTGGTATAGAAACTTCACAACATCCCTTGAGCAAACAGGTGTCCTCAACATATTAAAATGACCTAAATGATTAGACATAAACAGCAGTCCCGTTTATAAGTCAGACATGCACCAGGCTTCCAATCCTGCTTTTTGCCATGTGTTAGCTTTGCAACACTAGGCAAATCATTTACAGTCTTCAGTTCTCAATTACATTATTTGTAAAATGGGAAATAAAAGCCCTGTCCAGAGGATTACATAAAAGAACATCAAAGACAACACTTGGTGCCTCCTCAGTAAGTGCCAGTGAACTTAAAGATGTGTAAAGGGATGTCATTTATAAGTATGATTCACAGTCCAGCAGCGATAGTGCTGGCAATTTCCATCTTTGAAAGGAAAAATGATCATTAGACATAGGTTGGTGGTGCGCTTCCCTGGCCAGAGCCAGACTGGGAGGCAGGAAGCACGGCACTCTTCGTGGAGGCTGTTGCTGCGATACACACCCTGAGGTCTGGCTGCAAGGAAGGCTCCCAGCGGATGTCTAGTCAGCTGCTTGTCTTTTCTGAGCTAGTCAGGCAATGTGATTAGCATACTCACATTTTTTAAAAATAATAAATTTATTTTTATTGGTGTTCAATTTGCCAACATACAGAATAACACCCAGTGCTCATCCTGTCAAGTGCCCCCCTCAGTGCCCGTCACCCAGTCACCCTCACCCCCCGCCCTCCTCCCCTTCCACCACCCCTAGTTTGTTTCCCAGAGTTAGGCAGTTTTAATGCAATTTAAAGGCAGAGCCAGGTTTATCAAACCTGCCTCATTCATGTTGCTCATGTTACACGGATAACAGAAACCCACTTTCTCCTGGACCTCAGATAACTCCCTTGATGTCAACGGGGAAAGAAGCAGGCTCCCCCAGGCTTGCACTCTTCTCCCCTTAATGTCTGCAAATGGCTTATTTTCTCTTTTTGCTTTGTCCATGTTCTACTATGTAAATATTTCCCTGCGCGAACTGCCTAGGGCAATGGCTACAAAAGCAGCTGCCTTTGTTTACTTCAGCACCTCTGAGCACATGATAAAACCCCCAGAGCATCACCCCCAGGGATGCTCTTCTCATTGTTCCCTTTGCTTGTGGCCTCTAGGAGGCAGGCCCCAGAGACTTCCTCAATGCTTCCACTGGTGCTGTGGGTAAATGTAGGGGCAGCTTGGAGACCAGTGTTTTCGTGGCTCAAAGTGTGACTCACAAAGCAAAAGAATGGAGTGTTCATTGATTCAGTGTTCCACCTGCTGCTGCATAAGGGGTTTTTTCCCCCCAACTAGTTATTTTTTTTCTTTTTAAGTTTTGCTTTGTTTTTATCTAAATGCCAGTTAGTTAACATACAGTGTTGTATTCGGTTTCAAGTGGATGATATAGGGACCCAACCCAACACTTCCATACGTCACCCAGTGCTCATCACAAGTGCATTCCTGAATCTCCATCACCTATCTCACCCATCGCCCTGCCTGCCTCCCCTCTGGTGACCATCGGTGTGTTCTCTACAGTTACGAGTCTAGGGCTCTCTTACTACAGGATAATTCTGTGTAATCAAGGCAGCCATGGAAGAATGGGTGCCCTTCCCCCTTTTTTTTCCAACAAAACTTTCCTCCTTTACTGCCATTATGGAAAGGAGCTGCTCAATGATTCACACAGGCATATACATAGACGGACGGCCAAGGAGTTCCTAAAGTATTCCTCCCTTCCCTGAGATCTCTCTTAACTCTTTAGTTCAAGAAAACATGGAAATTGTGGAATTCCAGGCTCAGTAATTGGGTTGATAAGTTAAATACTGGGGGACAAGAGGGACTTCTTGGTTTAAAACCTCCCAAGTATACTATTGAATATTCCACCAATATATGAGAACAGATCTGGGCCTAAAGCAAGTCACGAGGATGTCAGATTTCATCCATCCAGACTAGTAGTTCTTTAAAGGAAGAGACTGGGTTTGAGTTCATCTCATATCCTTAGTCCCCAAGGTAATCTTGGTCACTCATTCAACTAACAGCTATTTTTACCTACTTAATAGTAGGACTCTCCCTAGACTCTGTGCGTACAGAAATTCAAGGCACAGTTCCTCGCCATCAAGAAATTTTCCATTCAATGGAGCATCCAAGCACTAATCAGATAATTATTTTATAATGTAATAAAAGCTATGTACTGGCACATGTTATTATGGTAATCTGAGATAGACTGGGATCTAAACTGACTTGACCTGGCAAAAGGTGGACAAGTAAAGCATTCATAGACTAAGGAATTAGCTTATTAAGGCCAGAGCAGGAACTCAGTACACACTGAAATAAAAATAAACACGTAGTGCACGAGAGCCTTTGGCACAACTGTGCCAGCATCAGAACAAAATAAACAAAAGCAATAACACGAATGGATTTCCAATGGCTTCTATAACTGTCACACCACCAGAGCCAACAGTCAAACTCAAACTTGACCATACGTGCTGAAGTTAAATTGTTCAATTTCTTCCATTAGCTTTTGGGTGTGTCACCTCTCTGACATTGTCATCCACTACAGATTAGCACCAAGGAGGAGGGTATAAATGCACTTTCACCACTTGACAGAAATACATGATCACACCTGATTACATACAGCAGTGTATTCTAAAAGGCACTCCAAGAGATATCAATAAGTGTTCATCAAAAAGAAAGTTCATGGATGATTAAGATGGGAATACAGATGTCACTTTCTCACGATCTCCACTGCTCACCACGTGGTCCAAGTCACCATCTTGTCTCACCTGGACATTGCAGTGGTCTTCCCAGTTCTACCTCTACCTTACAGGCTCTTCTCCAAACAGCAGGCAGAGTAATCCTTTCCAAAGATAGGGCAGATAATATCACTCAGGGGCTTCTCCCCAGCCCCTCTGTCCCTACAGCGCCTGGCCCATGTCCTCTCTTCTCTCATCTTCCACCACACTCCCTCATTCCACCCCAGTCTACTACAACATGCCAGTACTCTTTTGCCTCAGGGCTTTTGCACTTGCTATTCTCTCTGCTTAGAATGCTCTCCTCCCTTCCTCATAACTGACAGCCCTCCCTTACTTCCTTTTGGTTCCTTCACAAATGCCACCTCTATGCAGAGCCCTAGATCGCACTATCTAAAACAGTGCCCCCACATCATCACATTCTGATTCTATGCTGTTTTTATTATCATCTTCCATTATCTGATAACATGTTATATATATATTTTTACTTGTTTATCATTTGATTATCCCCAGAAAATGTAAACTCCATGAGAAAAGGAACTCGTATTTGGTTCTTGGCTAAATTCCCAGTACTTTCTAAAAAATGTCTGACACTTTCTAAAATTATCTGTAAAACAAATGCCTGAATGGAACACTAAATTAAGCAAAACTGAATCTTTTGATTGTTGTTACTGCTTTTACAGGCCTTCTCAGGACCTTTGACATACTACTCATGCTTTGTGTGCATCTTTCCTCCATTAAGGGGAAAAAACAACATCACCCATGCTTATCTGACCCTGCAGCCCAAAATATCTTACGTGACAAGCATTCTCAGGACACGTATTAGGGTATCCTCACCAGGAGTGAGATGCAACAGGGGTGAAAACATTTTCCTGGTGTTGCCACAAGGGAAGGTTCCCTCAAGAAAGACAGAGGCCTTCTCTTGTGATCAATGCAATTCCTCCAATACGGGAGTAGGATGAACACCACTGCCTCTCAGTATGAACCCAGAAGCGAATTAATTCTGATGTTTCTTGGTCTAATTTTGGGGAGGCAAATTAGTTTGATGCTGCCACTGAGTAGTCGCCTGTTCCTGTCCTGGCCAGTTAGGTCTGCAGAAAGACGCCCCCTCTGTCTTGTCTCCATCAGCAGAATGGAATCTGTAACAGCCCCGCAGGCCACTCTTCATATGGAAATACTCACTGGAAATATTCAGGGTAGAGGAAGGAGGACAAAATACATTTCCTTATTGGAAATGCGCTTTACTTTACCCTCTCTCCATCTCTTTCATATAATTTGCATGTAATCATTTTAAGTATTCATCATTAATAATTACCTCTGCTATAGTCCTAAGGAAATCACATGTGATTCTTTAAGAAAGGTCTAGGAAAATAAAAAATAGTGAAAGAACTTGTCATTCAAAGGACCATTTAAAAAAGTAACTCCAGGATCCCTGGGTGGCACAGCGGTTTGGCGCCTGCCTTTGGCCCAGGGCGCGATCCTGGAGACCCGGGATCGAATCCCACGTCGGGCTCCCGGTGCATGGAGCCTGCTTCTCCCTCTGCCTGTGTCTCTGCCTCTCTCTCTCTCTGTGACTATCATAAAAAAAAAAAAAAAAAAAAAAAAAAATTAAAAAAGTAATTCCTGGGCCATGGTACCATTCAATCCAGTCCACATTTCTGAGTGCCTATGGCCTGCAGAAGCTAAGCAGTGGGAGAACGGGTGGTAGGAGCCGGGTGGAAGAGCAGCCTGCTCCCTCGGAAGTCACGCTCTGGTGGGACTCCACCCTCATGACAATTAGCTGGAATACACAGTGGGGCATGGCGTGTGCATCCGGAGCCAGGGCAGGAGGAGGAGGGAAGGGGTCCATTCTCTAGCCTGCTAGAAGGCAGAAAGGTCCACAGGGCGAGGGTGGGCTCTCCCTTAGAGCTGATTCTATTTTGAAGCAATGCCAGTGAAGCAATCTGAACCAGATTTTGAAAGACCCATTATGAAATGACCAATGTCTTGGGCTTTAACAGAGTATTTGGGACATCTGGGCTTTGATGACTAGCTCATCATGTCTGCAAGGACAAACGATGATAACTACAAAAAACGCAGTAAAGTGGATTATGTTTCTCCTGGCTGAAATGGTTTCATATTATAAATTGAGCTTTTGGTCCTAATGATTTTGTTGTTGTTGTTGTTAATAGAATAACATTTATTTATTTCTTAAAATGTTTATTATACATGCTGTGCTCATGGAAAATCAAGGCCTATGAAGGGACTCAAGTTGGATGTAAAGTGTGTCCAGCCGAGCCGGCTACTTCACGCTCAGCATCACACTGACGCTTTCTTCCCCTTATAGGTGGCCGTCATTTTCTTCATTTCAGCAATAGCTTTGCCTGGATTCAGCCCCTTGGGGCAGGTCCTTGTGCAGTTCATGATGGTGTGGCAGCGGTACAGAGAGAACGGGCCCTGCAGCTTGGCCAGGCGCTGCTCGGTTAAGTCGTCTCTGGGGTCGGTCACCCAGCGGCGGGCCTGCGCGAGAGCTGAGAGCCGCAGGCCCCAGGTGTGGGTCTCCATCCGCCAGTAGCTGGGCGCTGGGGCTGCAGCAAGCACAGAGGATGCACTCGCACAGCCCGTCCAGTTTCTGCGGTCTTCTGCGGGCTGAGATGCTGCCGCTTGCTCTCCTGGGATTCATCCTTCTTCTTCAAATAAGGCCCAATGGGGATCCCTGGGTGGCGCAGCGGTTTGGCGCCTGCCTTTGGCCCAGGGCGCGATCCTGGAGACCCGGGATAGAATCCCACATTGGGCTCCTGGTGCATGAAGCCTGCTTCTCCCTCTGCCTATGTCTCTGCCTCTGTGTGTGTGTGTGTGTGTGTGTGTGTGTGTGTGTGTGACTATCATAAATAAATAAAAATTTTAAATAAATAAATAAATAAATGGCTCAATGGATTTGTGCTGAGCATAGAAGTTGCTCAAGTCAGGAACGAGATCCTTTATCACATGCACATGCGGCAGAGGGTGGATTTTGGAGACTTTGCTGAGGTTGGTGTGGGTCCTGCGGGTGCAAGCAGCGTGTTGCCTCCGTTGGTGTCCGTGGCACAGGAGCCACAGATGCCTCCTCTGCGTGGTCTTCGGAAGGTCAAGGTAGCGTCAATTTCATTCTAAATCTTGGTTAAAGCACCCCACACCGTAGGACCACCTTTATTCAATCCATTTCATGAGTCTGCATATGAGGCGTGTCTGCAGCCCTGCCTGGGTCCCGCCGGTGGACCGCACACCTCTTGATCCGGGGAGCGGCGCCCACAGGCCCGCAGGGGGCTCCACCGAGCCGCGGCCGGAAGCGGCGTTTCCCGGGGTCGCTGCGCGCCGCCATCTTGGCTCCAGACGTCACCTGGCCCCAATGACTTAAAAGATCCTAAAAGGTTTTCTAAATGTCGATGGAATCAATAAGGTTTATCTGTTCTCTTTGTCCCTCCCTCGGTGCTTGTTTCCTCTCTTGGTACGGAATACAGAAATCGCAACACAGGCGGGATTCCATCCCCTGCGTGCCGGATGGCGTCGCGTCCTGCCACGTCCCCTGTAGAGGACGTTAACGTTTGAAAGTCATTTCACACACGTGACCTCCTAGGGTCCTCCCTTGTGCTTAGAGCGGATTTCATAGACAAAGAAATGGAGATGTGTCGGGATGGCCCAGAGTCACAGAAGGCCAGTCCCAACTCATGTGAAACTGAGGAAGTCTGTTCTCTTTCAGCTGCCCAGTGGGGCTGAACTCCAAACACTCATGGTCTTGGCATCTTTATGGCAGCGGGCAACACTGTGCCTGCTTTCCAGTGTGCTTCAGCCCATCCCAAATTCCTGAACTCGGTTTCTATTTCTCCACCCAATGCATATTAAGAGGCAAATGGAGATCAAGGGAGCTCCTTACCAGCATCAGTACCAGCGGGCTGCCGCGCTGCTCACACCCCCAGAGGGCACTTCTGCACGACAGCCTCGCAGCTCTCTGATCCACCAGCATGGTTACTAGAGGCTTGCAGGACTGCTTTTTATTGTCCAGTCCCAAATGTTAACTTCACAAACCTTGAAGGTCTGCTGAGTTAGATTAATAGATCCTTTGGGATCATGCCTTGACTTGAAAGGCAGCCTGCCTACTCACTTGGCGTGCAAACACAGAAATTCTACCCGCGTGTATTCCTATGCAAGCTGTGCTGCCACAGACTTCCATGCCCCACTTCCTGCAGGCTCTGAAAGGGCCTATTAGGGATACTCCATGCCCCTGATGTCCTCCTCTGCTCCCCACTGGCCCTTCCGGCTGCACTGACATGCTCACACAGCTGCTTTCTGTTCAACAGCATTCTCTGTTGAAGGATCTCGAGAAACATAAAAGGAGGTCTTTTATGGTGTGCACGTTAGAAAATGCTTCACTATTTGGTACTTGGAGACACCATTTACAGATGTTAGGTGGTTTAAAATGCTGTGGGCAGTGGTTTCCCAGAAGAATAGTCAGTAATAAGCTATAATCTCTAATTATTATTCTATTTCTATGGAAAATAGACATCCTGTCTTGAAATATCTAGGCACAAACCATTGTATTTGTTTCCTATATATTAGATATAGAAAACCCTAAGAACTCCACACACACACACACACACACACACACCTAATCGATAGATTCAAGGTCTATTAATTTCCTAGGGTTAATTGCTTTGTCTCTAAAGTCAACAGGACAATGGTGAAAACAAGAAGCCAACACAAACACATAGCTCATTAGTTAGTCAACCTCTTCTCTGTCTACAAAATGACAGACAACCAAATGAATTTTTTTCACTTCAATTCCCCCAGGTAACAAATTTTCTCTGTTTGCTTTAAGATGGAATACTCAACCCACATTTTATTTCTAGTTGATCCCTAGGTCAGGTAGCAACAGATGATTTAAAGCTTCAGCTTAAAATCAAAATATGCCTTTTATGCCCAAAATGTTAAATGATTTTAAGGTTATCCAATGAAAAGAAACCTTTTTTACTCTACAGGATATAGATATATCATTCTTCCAGAGCAGAAAGGTTTTTCCCTCTACTATGGTGAAAAACAGAATTTCAAGGACACTTGTGCTTAAAATTTTTTTTTGCAATATTTATTTATTTGAGAGAGAGAGAGAGAGAAAGGCAGAGAGAGAAAGAGAGAGAGAGCGAGCGAGCATGGAGGGGGGCAGAAGGAGAGGAAGAGAGGGTATCCTTAAGCAGACTCCCCTCTGAGCACAAGCCGACATGGGGCTCAATACCAGGGCCCAGAGATCATGACTTGAACCAAAAGCAAGAGCCCAATGCTCAACTAAGTGAGCCACTCAGGCGCCCCTGTGCTTTAAAAAAAATCATGTAAAATTAAAGAAATTAAAATAAGTCTTTAGAGCAAGTTCTGCAAATGTTGCCCATGTCTTTCATTTCCGATAAGCTTAGTGTCTGAACCACACTCTCTGTTCTCATATTCCTTTCATTGCCCTTCCATGCATCTCTTTTCAATTCTTTTGCCTCAATCCCTCTTTTTACATCCCTCTTTGTACCAACATAGAGGACCTCATTCTCATGTTAGCCCTCTTTATGGACCACATTATAGAACAGAAGTCAATTTATTATTTTCATATTGTTGTTTACTTTCGTGTCTTTTAGTACTTTTTCAAAAGCAAGAATTCTTAAAGATGCTTTCCTAATGCTTAAAAAAATCCTTAAGCTGCTTTCACGTCACATAATCTTCTGTCAGTACCCTGCCTTCTGTTGATCATGGGTCACTGGCTCTTTAATTTAAAAAAAGGCTTTCTACATTCAATGTAGACAAAAATACCTCCAAAAAAGTATCTTGAAAACCAAATATCTTCAACACTTGCCTACTGAGTTGTGTAGGCTAAATGTGCATGACCTTTCCTGAGAATGTGTTTTTTTTGCACATGATGTAAAGTTTAAAGGGATCTGCAGATATTTTATGTTTTTCAAGAATTAAACATTATTTTTAAATGGCTGATCTTAACAAAACACTGTAAAAATTCATTCTTTTGATAAAATTGCTGCCTTTATGGATTTTCAAATACTCCTCACATATTTTATGTAATCAATTCTTAACTGCCATAGTAGCGAATGAAAATGTTACTGAAAACTGAGTGCTTGAGGTGTTATTTGCCTTGTTATGTCTAAATAGCAAGTGGACTTCTGTGCCAACCCATTATTTGATGGCAGCATTTCATAAACCATGTTCAGTGGAATAGAGGTTGAAGAAATATTAATAGGTGTTGTTGTATATTAAACATGTAGAATTCACAAAAGCAACAAGACCTCATTACTCTCAAGTTGTTGGAATTAGGCAAAAAGTTTGTAATCTTCACATTTTGCAACATTCTGTTGCACTCAAGTTAGAGTACTTTGAAACATTAATTATTCCATTTTTGGATCACTTACTGATTTTCATAAGAAACCTACTGTTATAAGTGTTTATTTTTCCTTTGGATTATTTGGTCATCTCTGGCAGTATTAATTCCTTTATGTATTCATTTTTCTGAACTACTTTAACTCAAGTGTTTAGCTCATTTCTTGAGCATCTATTAGTGATCTGCAAATACATTCATGCTTTTAACATAACAAAAGATATTTATTTTAAGCCTTTCGGCTATGTGTCAGCCACTATTCTAGGCACCCAAGATGCAACAATGACAAGCAAGATCCCTGCCTTGTGGAGTTTTCATGCTAGCAGGGGGAGAAAGACAATAAATTATAAACATACTAAAATAAATAACCTAGTTTATTAGAAGATAATCTATGCCATGAAAGATAAATAGTAAAGCAAGGAGGATAGAGAATGGGAAAGGGATGGGCTGTACTAATAATTAGGGAATTCAGGTTAGGCTTCATTGAGATAAGATTGGGGCAATGACTTAAAGGAGATGAGAATCATCCAAGAGGATAAATGGAGAAAGAATGTTCGGGGCAGCAGACAGAACTCAATCCCCAAGTCAAGATCATTCTTGGCATATTCAAGGAACAACAAACAAGGAGGCCAGAATGGTTGTAATAGAGTGGTAATAGGGAAAAGTGGAAGATAAACTCAGAAGTGTAACAAGGATCAGTTGATGTAAAGCCTCATGGACATTAGTAAGGACTTCAGCCTTACTCTGAGTATGAGAGGAACTGCGCAGGGATCTGAGCAGAGAAGGGACATGATCTGACTTCAGTTTAAGATATTTTTTCCGGCTGCCCTGCTGGGATAGATCCTAGAGAACCAGAATAGAACCAGATACCAGGCAGGAAACTACTTTAGTAAATCAGGAGGTTCAGACAGGGGTTGGGGGCAGTAGTAGAGGTGGTGAGAAATGATCAGATTCCAGATAGGACTTGCAAGTGGAGGCACAAAGACTTCCTGATGTGGAGTGTGAGAGGGCAGAGAGGAAGGGGAAGGATGGATTTTTTTTTTTTTTAATCAACTGCAATGGGGGTGGGTGCAGAAGCAGCAAGTTTGGATAGCGGGGGATCAAGAGTTCAGGTTTTGGACACATTAAATTTTAGCTACTGATTAGACATCCAATAGAGATGCTGAGTATGTAGTTGAAGTAAAGGGGCCAGAGGTCTCAGTCAAAGTTATATACATTTGAAAGTCAACAGTACAGGAGATTTTTAAGTAATAAGCATGTATGAGATCACCAAGGGACTTAATGTAGGCAGAGAAGAGAATAAAGAAGAGTGGAGAGAAGGGAGGGGGGGATTGAACTCTGGATAACTGAAAGGTTAAGAGGTTGGAGAAAAGAGGATAAACTAGTAGAGTAGATGGAGAAGCAGGAGGGGCCCAAGACAGTGATTTCACTGAGATTTAATGAGGAGAGTTTCAGGGAGGTATGTGTCAGTCAAGAACCAGTGAGGAGACTCAATTGAGAGAATTCAATTGAATTCTTGATAAATTCTTGAATTCTTGATAAATATTTATCAAGTATGAAATTGTTAACCAGGTAATAAAAGGGGAAAATAGAACTATAAGGAATTGCAAGAAAAAAACTATGACCTCTAGGTCTGGGGGACCAAAGGAATGGTGTTTCAATTCTCAAATAAACTTAGAGGCAGGGCCCCACTGAGCTGAGCTCAGACTCCAGATAAGCAGGTGCTGCTCAACTGGTGCTAGTGTTTCTGAGTTCAAAGGAGGGACTTTGTGGGTCTGGGAACATTTTCCTAATAAGATGCTGTCAGCCACCTGGTATTAGGTCTCTGAGGATGCTATGATGAGGCAGTGTATTGGTTTCCCAGGGCTGCCATATAAATTACCACAAACCTGGTGGCTTAAGACAACAGAAATTCATCCTCTTACAGTCTGGAGACTTGAAGCCTGAAATTAAGGGGTCAGCTGGGCCATGCTCCCCATGAAGGCTCTGAAGGGGATCTATTCCATGCCTCTCTCCTAATTTCTGGTTGTTGCCAGGAATCCTTGGCATTCCTTGGCCCTGAAGACACATTATTCTGATCCCAGGCTCTATCTTCACATGGTCTTCTTATAAAGAGAGCAGTCATTGGGTTTAGGGCCAAACCAGTAAAACCTCATCTCAACTAATTACATCTGCAAAAACTGTATTTTCAAATAAGGTCACATACTAAGGTTCTGGCAAGACATGAATTTTAAAGGGACACTATTCAATCCAGTATAGGCAGGTCCTGCAAGTATTGAAACAACTGCCAACTGTAATAATATGTGGCAACAGGAGGGAATGGTCACTTCTGGAGTGAAGATGTTTCACTAAGTCATGACACTCATGAGAACCACATGTGGACAGAAAGCCAATAGGAAGTGACTCAGGAGGAGCAAGCCCATTCTTCTTCCACCAGACTCTCAGTCTCCCTCTAGCATCTCCTATTGGCAGAACCTAACATGGAGCCATCTCAGAAATCTAGTTTGTAGTCCCATCAATATCAATACAAGCAGAATATAGAAAAGTAATCTTGGAGCTGAGAGACAATTATCTTAGCAATTACCACAAGGAGCTAATGATCAATCATGTCAAAAAGTTGCTGACAGGGAACTAAAAAGATGAGAATTGATCATTGTCCACTGGATTTAGCTTTAATTGCTCCATGATCAAATAAGTTCAAGAAGTGCTATTCCAGAGCTTTCTGTTGGACCAGCCAGGCTTTTCAGCACTTTGGCCAGCTCCTTTTCAATAGGGTTGAGCCAACTATGACCAATATAATTAGAACAGTGATATATACATCATGTACAGGCCGTCATCTACAAAAGGTTCACAGCGCTACCCACAGCCACCATATACCGTGTCACTCCCCTCTGCCAAGTTGTATTTCAACATTTTCACACGAGTTAAAGTCACCTTGGAAATGAACATATCCCTAGAGTTGTCCATAGACTGCATACAGGGCCTCTCAAAGAAAATTAGGCAACAGATCTACAATAAAATGAAAATTCAGCTCCTTTCCTCTTTCCTCTACTTCTGTAATAAAAAGTCCATGGACGATTGAAAGCAGGTGTCAATATTCCCCTAGTCTATTTCTTTGGAGGGTGACAGAGCTGGTCAAAGTAGTAGAAAGAAACAATTTTGTCAGAATGGCTAGTATCAAAAAGACAAGAAATAACAAGTGTCAGTGAGGATGTAAAGAGAAGGGAGCCCTCATGCACTGCTGGTGGGAATGTCAATTGATGCAGCCACTATGAAAAACAGCATGCAGGTTCCTCAAAAAATTACAAATAGAAATACCATGTGACCCAGTAATTCCATTTCTGGATATTTATCCAAAGAAAATGAAAACATTAATTTGAAGATATATGTACCCTTATGTTTATTGCAGCATTATTTACAATAGGCAAGATATGGAAGAACATGCATGCCCATCAATTGATGAATAGATAAGGTTACACACACACACACACACACAAAATGAAATATTACTCAGCCTAAAAAAAAAGAAATTTTGACATTCACAAAAATATAGATGAACCTACAGAGTATTACGCTAAATAAAAGAAGTCAGAGAAAGACAAATACCATGTAATTTCACTTAAAGTGTGGAATCTAAAAAACAGTACAAATGAACAAGCAAACAGAAACAGATTCATGAATACAGAGAACAAACTGGTGGTTACCTAAGGGAAAGGGGGGGAGAAGGGATGAGTGAAATAGGTGAAGAGGATTAAAAGCTACAAACTTCCATTTATACAATAAATAAATCATAAAGATGAGAGAAGTACAGTACAGGGAATATACTGAATAATCTAGTAATAAGTTTGTAAGGTAACAGATGGTAACTACACTTACTATGGTGAGCATTTTGTAATGTATATAATTATTGAGTTATGTTATACTCAGAAAAAAAAAGAAATTGTTGTAGTAAATCTGGAGCAAATTCAATACACGTTTTGGAGATCTAGTTGCATTCTTAGTACCTCACTGATTATTATGAAAATATTTTCTGCTCTTCTTTAAATTAAAATTTTAAAACTTACTGATGTTCTGAAAATGTTAAAAATATGCAATGTAAAATATAAACAACGAGGAAACAATATAAAAACAATATTGAACTAGGAATGAAGAAACTTGGATTTCAAGACTACCTTTGTCACTAACTAGTTTATAGTTAGGCTAGTATTTTAACAGCTTTGGTCTATTGTTTTCATCTATTAATTAAAAATCTGTCATAAAAGATCTTTAAAAACTAATCAGCCGGGGACCCGGGTGGCTCAGCAGTTTAGCGCTGCCTTCAGTCCAGGGCGTGATCCTGAAGACCCGGGATCGAGTCCCACGTCGGGCTCCCTGCATGGAGCCTGCTTCTCCCTCTGCCTGTGTCTCTGCCTCTCTCTCTCTGTGTGTGTGTCTCTCATGAATAAATAAAGAAAATCTTAAAAAAAAAAAAAAAGCTGTCAGCCTTGGACTTGTTTTACCTAACTACTAGACGTAGCATGTATGGTTACCAGTGTTATTGCGCAATTACCGTGAATTTTGATTGTGGAATTTAGTTTAAAGATTTTACTTCAATATCTAAATCACTCCTTTTGTCTTCTATAAAAGGGTTTGCATTTTAATGGAAAAGTGGCAGGGCTGAGCAAATGTATAAACTGATAGGAAACTAAGACACTGAAAGTCACATTTCCAAGAAAATGATTCAACTGTCTTTCACTGTTACTTGTTATTTATTTGACATCACTACCTTTTCTTCTTTCTTAGGAATTAACTAGTTAGTATGCCTAAAGTCATAGTAAAACAGAACCAGGAAGCACTTAGCATATAACTGCATGTGTCTAAAACTGATAAAAGGGGATAACAATATGAAGAATGCACATAATAATTCAGTGTAGGACAGGTCATTAATGTAATTTAGCACAGTCCTCACTTCTCTGTGTGGGGTTTCTGTATGTACAGCAATTTGACTTGTTACATTTGTGATTCATTTTTCAGATTCCAAAACCATCCAGCAGAACTTCCTCTACACTGTGCTAAATGCAGAAGATGCGGGGAAGTTTGATCTAACTAGAATTCCTGTAGAACATATTTCTGTTGTTCTAGGGTATATGTGTGTGTGTCTGTCTGTCTGTGTCTGTTTGTGTCTCTGTCAATATGTGTGTCTGTGTGTGTTTAAAGTCACAATTTTCATTTGGTCATAGTTATCAACCTGCAACATAAAGTTATACTAGAACTAATATTCTCATTTAATATCTGAAGCAGAAAAACATTTTCTTTAAAATTGCTCTAAGAGATGGGACGCCCTGGGCTTAGTGTTTGAGCATCTGCCTTTGGCTCAGGGCATGATCCTGGGGTTCCAGGATTGAGTCCCACATCCAGTTCCCTGAATGGAGCCTGCTTCTCCCTCTTCCTGTGTCTCTGCCTCTCTCTCTTTATCTCTCTATGAATAAATAAATAAATCTTTCAAAATAAATAAATAAACAGAATTACTCTAAGAGAAACCTCACAAAATAACCCATTCATTCTTTCTTCCTTTCGTGTGTGTGTGTGTGTGTGTGTGTGTGTGTGTGTGAATATAACTATTTGCTTCAAGCTTTCTTACACTAAAGAGAAACAGTGAATGGTCTTACCTGACCTTGGATGCATAGATATCAAGAAATGTAGAGTGAATTTTTTCTCACTCTTTGTTGGATCAAAACATATAATTATTACAAATCAACAGATATCTATTTTAGTGCCTCAGTACTTGTCTAGCCATATGCCATTGCCATATGAACAATCAGGTGCTTTGTGTTACCAACAATCCAAGTTCCCAAACTGGCCAGTGACTTTCAAAGGTTTCCTCTTGAGCCTTGCTTTTCAAAGACTGGTATTGGCATTACTTGGGAACTTGCTAGAAATGCAGAAGCTCAGGTCCCACCCCAGACCAACCGAACCAGAATTTGCAGTTTAACAGGATCCTGAGGTGATTTACATGCACAGTAAAATACTTGAGAAGTATCAACTCATATTCATTTGCATTGTTAGAGCCTGAATAGGAAAAAAAGAGCAAAATTATAGATGTTGACTAGGAATTACGGCCATGTATGCTCATAGCAGTGTGCCATGCAATTCATGAAGAAAAATGGATGAACTGCTTACACATTTTTAAGAGTGAATATGAATGATTACTGAATATCTGTATATCCTACCTGTGCCATGTAACTAGGATCATCATATAGCCTATGTTCCTGGAATGGTTTTAGTTTATACCTGATATCCTGGAATAGTTATTATTAGTACCCCACCACCTTTTAATAACTTTTTTTTACCTAAAAAGTCTGGCTCTAATCATAATCTGCTTTCCCAAAAGAAGATGCAGTTGTCAGAATATATGGTTTTCAGGCTTCACTAGTCACCAAATTCTGCTCCTATGAAACAGTAGTTTCATAGTGGACGGAAACATTCCCTACTAAAACAGCAAGGCAATGGTTTTTCATGTCACAGAAGAAAAAAAAGTAGTGGTCGTAATCTTCTCATTTTAACTTTTTACTATTTTTTTTTCTTATACCACTAGTATTTAATACAGTTTATCATTACTAGAATCTGGTATAGGGCCTGACTTAGAACAAACCTACATGTTTATTTATCTTAAGCTTAATATATCAATATGTTTACAGCGTTCCAGAAAGAGCACCATGACTTCCAAGTACCAGAACTGTTCAGAGAATCACAACTTTAGTCTCCCATGATTGAAAACACCACTCAATAAACTTTCCATCTGCATGCCCCAAATGGACAATGGGCACACTGTGTACACTAAAAACCTAGAGAAAGAACAAGAAAACTAGACATCATCATTCAGTGGCAAGGGTGAGCCTGTGGAAGCAAACAAATGCAAGAAGAAAGGTGGACGGCATCTACCCTGTTGTAGGTAAACAAGAAAAATGTAAGAAACTGCCGTTCACTGGCTGTGGTGCAGAGTATAATGAGATCAAAACATAGGGTTTGCTAGTGTTTGGCTCTGGGGAAGTCAATTCTGCCCATTTGATCAGAGGAGGACAGCACCTAGTGGAGCCAGAGTCAATTACTAGGAGCTAGAGCCCATTCAGAGACCAATGGGGGGAGCTGAAGAAGAGCCAGTTACTGAAGACAAGTGTAGGGGTTGCCAAGGCAGGGAAACCAAGTCAGAAACAAATCTAGATGATGTGGAAAAGTAACCTGGAGAGGCAACACATTAAATTCTTTTAAAATCTTTTGTTAAGGTTTAACTTGCGTCCAGTAAAATTCACCCTTTTTGGTGTGTAATTCTGCAAGTTTGGCAAACATCAACACATCACAGTCAGGATACAGAACAATTTCTCCCACTCCCAAAATTCCCCAGGCCTAGCTGCCATCAACCCTTCCCCTGACTGTAGGCCCAGCAACACTTTTTTTTTTTTTTTTTTTTTTTTTTTTTGCTATTTCCAGATGTCATGGAAATATAACCATACAGTATGTAGTTTCTGTATCTGGCTGCTTTCACTTAGCATAATGCATTTAAAATTAATCCTTGTTGCATTTATCAGTAGTTTGTTCCTTTTTTATTATTGAGTATAATTCCACTGTATAAATGAACCACAATTTGTTTATTCATTCACCAGGTGGAAGACATTGGGATGCTTTCAACTTTTGGAGATATGAATAAGGCCCACAGAAACATTCACATACAGGTTTTTGTGTAAACATGGGTTTTCACTTCACTTGGGCAAATATCTAGGATCAAGATCAATGATGAATAGATGTTAAACTTTATAAGAAACTGCCAAAGTGTCTTCCAAAGTACCATTTTGCATTTCCACCAGCAATGTAGTTCCAGTATTCCATATCTTTGTCAGCATTTGGCATTGTCAGTGTGTTTTTTATTTTACTACTCTAGTGGGAGTAATCTTCAGTCCATTCCTGTTTTAATCCCCCATAAACGAACCCACTATACAATAGATTCCCATCTACATGAGTGAAATGGACAACAAACACACTTGTAGCTTTAATTTCCATTGCCCTAATAAGGAATTATGTTGAGTATCTTTTCTTCTGCTCATTTGTCATTCATATACCTTCTTTGATGAAGTGGCTATTCAAATATCTTGTCCATTTGTTACTGGGTTGTTTTCTACTTTGTGAGTTTTGAGACTTATCCATATATTATGCACTCAAGTCCCTTATTGAATAAGGATTTTGTAAATACTTGCTCCCAGTTTTTGGCTTGATTTTCACTTTCTTACTGGTGTCTAATCATGAGGTCTTAATTTTAACAAGGTACAATTTGTCAAGTTTTTCTTTTAGGGAACATTCTTTTGATTTCATATTTAAGAAATCTTTTCACAAGTATTTTCTCTTATATTTCCTTCCAGGAGATTTATAGTATTACGTTTTACAATTACTTCTAAGATTCATTTGGAGTTAATTTTTGCATACAGTATAAAGGTATGGATCAAGAATTTTTTGGTTTTGGGGGAACTGTTTTGTTTTTATTTGTTTTGTTTTTGCTCTGGATATCCAAAGATCTGAGTACCATTTGTGAAAAAGACTGTTCTTTCTCCATTGAGTTGCCTCTGAACCTTTTCCAAAAATCAATTGGCCATATATATATAGGTCTATTTCTAGAATATTTATTCTTTTCCATCTTCTATATGTTTATCTTCTTGCCAATACGACTTTGTTTTGATTCCTGTAGCTTTAGAGTCAATTTTGAAATAAAGTAAATGTGAATCTTCCAGCTTTTCTTTTTCAGAGTTCTGGCTATCCTAGTTCCTTGTCTTTTCATAAACATTTTAGAGTCAGCTTGTTGATTCATATATACACACACACACACATATTTAAATCAGCTGGTATTTTGATCAGGATGCACTGAATTCACAAATTAGTTTGAGGGAAATTGATATCATTATAATACTGAGTATTCCAATCTATGAACACAGGATAGCTCTCCATTTATTTAGATTTTTACATTTCCTTCATCAGTGCTTTATAGGTTTCAAAATAAAAATATTGTACATTTTGCTAGATTTATAAGTATTTCTTTTTGTGTGCTATTGAAATTGGTTATTTTTAAAATTTGAATTCCAACTATTTATTGCTAGCACATAAGAATTTGACTTTTGTATATTAGTTTTAGCAAATTTTTGTGTGGATTCTTTGGGACTTTCCAACTATGTGACTATGTAATCCATTAATAAAGACAGTTCTGTTTTTTCTTTTCAATATGGAAGACTTTCACTTTTTTTCTTGCTTTATTACATTGGACATGGTTTCTAAAATAATTTTGAATAGGAATGGTTAAAGTAGAAATCCTTGCTTAGTTCCCAGTATTAAGGGGAAAGCATTAAACTATTTAACATTAAATATTATTTTAGTTATAAGGTTTTTGGAGATGCTCTTTATAAGAAGTTCCCTTTTATTCTGACTGCTTAGAGTGTGTAAAAAATCAAAAGTAAGTGCAAAATTTTATAATATGGATTTTCTCTATCTGTTAGATTACTGATAGGATACATTACATTTATTGATTTGCAAATGTTGAAACAGCTTTGCATTCCCAGGATAAAGTTGGTTATTATGTATTATGGCTTTTATAAGTTTTTTTAATTCAATTTGCTAGTATTGTGTTGAAGATATTTTCATGTATGTTCATGACGGGTATTGGTTGAGGGTCTTTTCTTGTAACATCTTTGTCTAGTTTTAGGAGTAGGGTAATTATGCTCTCATGAAATGAGTTGGAAGGGGTATCTATCTTTGCTATATTCTGAAAGAGCTTATGTGGAATCAGTATTATGTCTTCCTTAAATGTTTAATAAAATTCATCAGAAAACACACTAAAACTTAATTGTACTAATTTAAAAATTGTGAAGAGTAAATGAGACAGTGTATGAAAATAGCCTAGGTACTGTAACAAGCAGAACCCAGGCAATAACAAATATTTGCCATTATTATTACGTCTACTAATCCAACTTAATATAGGTAGTTAGTATAAGAGCATGCATCTTCCCAGTGAAGATTATACACCAGAGACTAGCATGCAAACCCAGGTACACTGGCCATAACTGATCATATTAAAAGCCCAAGACATGAAGGAAAAAAAACTTTAGATTTCTTTGATACAATCAATATACACCCATTGTGAAGGGCCATTAATATTTTTAAAGAGTTTCAGCATTATACTATTTGAAACATTTTGTTTCATAATTGTCCTTTAAATTTCTATATGTGCAAAAAAAAACCCATGTTGCTATTTATTACAAGTCATAAAATTAGGAATGAGCTTAAATTTTGGAATGCAGGTGGCGTACCTGGGTGGCTCACTCAGTTAAGCATCCCACTTTTGATTTCAGCTCAGGTCATGATCTCAGGGTCATGAGATCAAGCCTCAGGTCAGGCTCTGTGCTGGGCATGGAACCTGCTTGAGATTTTCTCTCCTTCTTCCTCTGTTCCTCTTCCCCACCCCACTCACACTCCTGTTCATGCATTTTCTCTGTGTGTGTGTCTGTCTCTCTGTCTCTGTCTCTCTCTCTCAAAAAAAAATTAGGAATGCAGGTAAATAATAGGACAAAATTCCTCTATATAACTACTTTGCATTTTAGTGACTACAAAAAACACATGAGGACTAAATGAATGGTAAATAATGAATAAAAGGTATTGTAATTTTAGAAATCCATTAAACAACATACTGAATATTTTAGCAATTTCAATTATGCATTATTACTTACTGCATAGCTTTTTATTTATCCCTATATGGATTTGCAGACTGACATTATAACAGAATGGGGGTGGAGGAAGGCAGTGAAGCATACCAAAAGCTTGTATAAGGGTCTAATGGAATATTAATGAAGCAAGCAAGTGAAAAACAAAATCTAGATCTTGCAAATGCGAAGGCTTCATTCGCTATGAACAGAGAGGACTCGAGCCTTGATGATTCAAGGCTGGTGATCATCACAGAGGTACATTAATGAAAGAGAATGCTAAAGTCAGGGTCTTGTTTCCTGTTGGATAAATAATGAATATTTATCGAACGCCTCTCAGCAAGGCTACATGGAAACTGTCTAAGTCAAGTCTCTCTAATGCTCTCACAGAGCTCCGCAGAATACACAGATTCCCTTGGTGTATAGAGAGAACCTAGGTTTTGAAGCCCCACAGGTACAGATCCACTATTTATAGTTCTGTGACCTTGAGCAAGCAATGCAGGCTCTTTCTGCGCCAGACTTTTAATTTCTAAAATGCATTATTGCCTACTGATCCACCCCACAAATATTTCGTGATTATGCTAGGCCCTGTGTCACCTGCTGAGCCCATGAGGGCAAACCTTCAAGAATCCAGACAGAGAAGTGAGCATTCATGAAACAGAGTAACCAGTGTTACCACTGTACAAGAAGAAAGTGTATCACTTGCACATTACAATGGTGTCTAAATTGGACCTGGGAAAATCAGGTAGGACTCCCCTAAGGAAATCACTGTTAGGTAAATTCTGAAGAATGAATGGGAGTTAACTAGGTGAGCTGTGGAGTGAAGAATGAAGGGGAGAGCCTCCAGGCAGGCAGAAAGGCTCAGAGGAGGCAAGAAGAGAGCACGGTCCCATCAAGGACCTGAAGAAATTCTCTGTGGCCCTAGTTAGGAATTGATCCTTGATCATAAGGCAATGTGGAGCCATTGCTGATTTTTAACTAAGAAAATAGACACAGTCTTTTTGTTTAACAAACCTATAGTGTATTGAAGAGGGACAAAACTGAAGGTCAAAGGCCCTGGTAAAGGCTGTTGCGAGAGATGATGGTGGCCTGGACTCAGATGTGATAAAAACTAAGAACAGGTGCCCAGAAGAACAGCTGGCCTGTGTTAGGAACCCAGCACATGTTAGATGCCTTTGTTCTTCTTCTCTTGTAATCGGTGCCACTGTTTTAAAAGGAATTTTCCAGGGATCCCTGGGTGGCTCAGCGTTCAGTGCCTGCCTTTGGCCCAGGGCGTGATCCTGGAGTCCCGAGATCGAGTCCCACATCGGGCTCCCTGCATGGAGCCTGCTTCTCCCTCTGCCTGTGTCTCTGCCTCTCTCTCTCTGTCTATCATGAATGAATAAATAAAATATTTTTTAAAAATAAAATAAAATAAAATAAAAGGAATTGTCCAAATGTCCCAAGTAGCCATACAAGTAAAACCTCTTTCCAATGAATAACTTTACAAAGAAATATTCTTCATAACAAATACTTCTATATGTCAAAAGGGAAGAAATACAATCTATTTTACCTCTCCATTTTTGGCTACCAAGTGATGAGATTTCTAAAAAAATGTTGATGTACATGCAATTTTATTGCAACAAAATTGTTTCAATGTCTTAATTACAATAAGTTCACTAATTAAGCTCACTAAATAATATCATTAATATTAGCAACCTCTCTAGTCAGTAAAGATCACATAACTGGTTTACTGTTTGGAGTTTAAATACTGTTTTATTTTTTTTCAAGATTTTATTATTTATTTTAGAAAGAGTGTGTGCATGCATGAGCAGGGGGAGGGGCAGAGGGAGAGGGAGGAAGAGAATCTCAAGCAGACTCCACTGATCGTGGAGCTGGATGCGAGGCTCAATCTCAAGATTCTGAGATCAAAATCAGGAGTCAGATGCTTAACTAACTGAGCCCCCAGGTGCCCCTCAAGCCCTATTTTAAAATTATTTTGATAGTTTCATTTTATATGTTTATTGTTTGTCTCCCCCGCCCCTAGAATATACTCTCCATGAAAATAGGGACTTTACCTGTCTTGTTCTCCGTTCTCTCTCCAGCAGCTGGAGCAGTGCTTAGTGCTTAACAGAGGCACAATAAATATGTGTGGGCTAAGTACTTCACAGAATGAGTGAAGACCAGGGGGCCGTCTATGTGAAGTAACTCAAATTAGCCACTCCTAACTGGTATCTTTACTTCAAGCCCCCCCCACCCATAGCCATTGCACACTTGATTTCAAATTCCTCTCCTTGCTCAAACTGAGCTCAAACCGCCACATCTGACCTTCAAGGACTCCCATCCACTGCAGCAGCTCAATCTCCCACCCTTGCCAAGTCCCAGAGCTCACACCACTTCTTACCCCATCTACAGGATAACTTGCATTTCCCAACTGCCCCCGTATGCTCCACCTCAAATACCCTACATCTCCCTGCCTGCCTGAAAAAATCCCATCTGCAATGTAAGGTTCACCTCAAAAATGATTGCTTTTGAAGTTTCTCTTTACACCTTAAATCAGTGGTTCTCAGCTGGGGGTGAACTTGCATGTTCTCTACTACCTTGGAGACATTTGGCAATATTTGGAGACATTTTTGGAGGTGATTACTGGAGGGGAAAATACTACTGGCATCTAGTGGGTATCAGTCAGGGATGCCATTAACTACCCTATGATGCACAGCACAGCCCCCTACAACAAGGAATTATCTGGCCCAAATGTCAATAGTGCTGAGAATCCAGAAGACCTGCCTCAAGCAAATGTCCCATTGCCACCTTCAAACCACTGCAGTTTTGGAGTGCATATACCGCACGCCCACTCTCTGTTGGACAATATTTATATAATTCATCTGAGCCTTCCCTCACAGGTCTGTGTGCTCGAGATCACAGGCTGAATCCTACAAATCTCATTTTTCCTAATGAACATAGCCTATGCCTTGCACAAAGGAGACAATCAATTTGTGAACTGAAATTGAACTGAAATTTTGATTTTGTTCTTAAAAAATACTTCAATTATCTAGTCAAGTCTATTTTCTCCTGTGTCCTGTTAAGAAGAAAAGAAAAGGTAGACACCATGTTGTGCACTGAATCTTTAAATCCTTAAGATAAATTCTGTTACCTTTTATGCTTTCATAGGAAACAGTGTCCATTTAGGGCAATAACGGTGCTATATTGGATTAACTGCCATTTGGATGCTAGTTTTCATCACGTACTCCGCAGCTGTATTTTTTCATTTACCATACCTGTAACTTTTGAACTAATAAACAAAGAGGTAATTGAGCAGCCAACCTTGAACCTCAGCTAAGTTAAAAGGCGGCTTTACATGAGTCAGGACCAAGTAATACGTGCCATGATTCATCTAAAGTACCTCCTTTTCTTATAATCCTAATACTTAATAAAGTTAACAAATATTTGCTAATTTTATAGTTCATCAACATCATAGTCTCTGAGCAATTTACACATAAAATATTTTGGCCATTTCCCTGACAGGGCTGTACATGTAGAGGCTTTTGACATATTTACAAAATTCAACTAAGGGTGAAAATTCACATGTGACCATCCACTCCTAATTTTATCTCTTCTGATATAAGAATTGATTATCCTGAGGAATATACAGACACAGATGCATGCTAGTCCTTAGAGAATTAAATTTGGAATTTTGCATTAAAAATTTGGCTTGGCGAAAAGAAGGAAAATCTGATATTAGACAAGATCATCATAAATTCCTTCATCATTACCAGAAGGTAGGCTGAATCCTCATGACTATAAATCCAAACGGCCTTCAGGCTGAGAACACATGCAGTGGCTCACTTGAGAAGCTGTTACACTGAGAAGCTAGGCATCCTGATTCCCAACGCTGTCAGTCAGGGACAGTGGAAACTGTTATGAAGGAATTTTGTGTTGACCTATGTCAGCCAGACCCAAAATCAATGGTTAGTTATCCATCAAGGGAAGGAGGAAACTCCTCCAAGCAGAGAAGCAGAACGCAATCAAAAGACCCTGAGAAGAATTTAACATCATCACTGTTTCCTGAGTGAAGATATCACAACCCATCACTACCAGCAGAGGAAATGAAGACACACACACACACACACACACACACACACACACACACAGAATAGCCCAACACACACATACCAGCAAAGGAAAGCACTAATATGGTAAGGAGGAGGTACAGAAGTAACTTCAGAAGCATCACTGGGAGTCCCAAGAGCTCAGTCACACTTTATTGCACTTTAATTTTAGGCAAAGATAGTTCATCATATGATTTTTTAAATTTTGAGTTACCCCATTTCAAAATCTTTTACTGAGTGAAAAAAATTTCTAAGCCAACAATTGGACATAGCATGAACTCTTATTTTCTATCCTATTTAGGAGCTTAATTATTTTTTAGATGCTTTATTAAACGCAATATGATGTTACACCAAATGTCTGATGTGGTAATCAACATAGCAACTGAGTAATATGGTAATAATAAGGGTGTGCATAAGGTCAAAAGTTGAGAGTAAATGAATTAGTTGTCTACTGCATAAAATCCCTCTGACTTTGGCTCACATCCCGTTGGTATATAATTTAGGTAGAGTTCAAATGCCTCCAAATCTTCCACGACCACTAGGTTTCACTGATCTCATCCTTAAAGGAGAATCATATCATTCTCCTGATGTTAAATAAAGCTGGAAGTTTAAGATGGCCTGTATTCCTGTCTCACAATCAATTATATTAATCACTGGCTTTTCTCCTCAGGCTTGCTGGGAAGTAGATATTAACCTTTATGGGTTTGGTGGGTGTTTTGTGGTTTTTTTTTTTTAATTCACTGACTTTGAATATAATCAAGCCTTCTTGTGCACATACACCTGTATCCCAAAAGGCAGGCCCAATCATTACATATTCAGGTTCACAGTAATGGATGTTTGCAGCTCTGCCCCAATAAATGTCCTCTGCACACCATAGATAAAGAGTGATGCCCTTATCAATACTTCAACTTTGGATTAAAAGGCACACAAATTGGATGCATTATTCACTCCTGGGTCACTCCTTCAGTGTCTTCTGGTGTATTCCTTTTGAATTACCCTTACATCAGTTTCTGTTGATAAGAAAAATATTCTTATCCTTGAACCACAGACCAAGACAAATCATCAACCTTTCATTCTCTGTTTTGTCAGTCTCTTGTGGAAGCAAGTCAGATGGCTGCAACTCTCATACACAGAAGACAGGGAGGGGAATCCCTAGGGAACATTGTCTAGCAATGACCTCAGAGAATAACAAGAAATTGTTATTTGAAAAGAAGGGTTAGAAAGAAACCACCAGACTCTTACTGGGCATCTCCCCTAGTTATTAGAGCATCCATCTTTGAAAATATCTGTTTCTTGAGTCCTCTACGCTTGCCCTGTCCTTAGCCATCACTAATCAAGATTAGAGCAGCATGTCGCTGCCCAAGTTTCCACACTGCTTGTGTTTTGGGTGAACCCTGGAAGTAGAATTACGATAAAGGCTTGTATATTTCCTACAGACACACTATTTCTGTAAGCAAGTCCAGCTCATACACTACCCCCTTCGCAACTACTGCTAGAGAGAGAGTAATGTGGCAATCTTCACAGAAAGATTATGCTCCTTTCAGAGACAATGACAAAATGGAAGAGCCCTCCCTGTGTTACAGATTGCCCCCTCACATCCCCAAAGATAAATCAGCTTACTACCCGTGGTACTAAAAAGTAGAATTTAGAGGAATCCAACACCACCTAGTAATAACATCCATTTTTCAGTGTCTTGTCAAATAATTTTCATAGATAAAATAACCCATCTGCAGCTAAACTTAGAATACCTATATAATGCCCTAACAGAGGAAAAGGAGAACCAGAAGAAATAATAAAATACATTTTTAAATATATAAATATTCTGGTGTAACAACTCTAAAATACAAAATGAAGACATGAAACCCTTGTTTCTAAATGTACAATCAGCATGAATGTAACAAACACCCATGGAGGCAAATAGTACTTATTAGCAATTTAAACATCATAACTAGTGTGTGTTACCACTGGTGACATGACTGTTGGAAATGATGAGCAACACTTGGTAAGATTTTAAATAAAACAAAGTACAGTCTTCCCTTGATTTATTTATAAGTTGTTTCCTTCAAGGAAAATATGTTACATATGAAAATTATGCAAAAATACTTGTATTTAACAGTAGTTCTAGACTTAAATTATTAGAAATGAAATTTTCACTTGAATGGATGTCTAATAGGACATGGGTAAATTATGCAGTGTGTGAGACAATGCTTTGTTATGTGGAACTGTCCTATGTATTATATGTTTTTGGAACATGGGCTGAAATGACATGCACGGGGCTTTGAGCCTAGGTTTAAGTGTCCATCCACTTTTCTTGTATTTCTATCATCTCCATGCAAAATATATGAACTGGGTAGCCAATTATTCCAAGTAGGATTAAAGACCTGAATCTAATCTGTAATTTGGAGAAAATCTAGCAAAGCTCAATGTAAATTAGTCTTCCAATCCACAGATGCATGGGCAAAAAGAAATTGCTTTAGGTTACTAACTTTTGGAGTAGCCAGTTAGGCACCACGATGTAGCAATAAACGTCTGATGTATCGAATGAGATTTTCTTTTTTTTTCCCTCCCAGCATAACACAGGCAAGTATGGTTAAAGGGAGAATAGAAAAATCAGTAAGAAATTCATGACGTTGGACAGGGAATGGATGGATATTATGAAAAAGAAGGAATGGGTGGGATCTAGGGAGAAGTTAGAAGTTAAACAGCACTATAAAACAAACAATGCTAAGTCACTAGCTCTATGAGTTGCCGGGGTATAGAGAAGCCCTGCAACAAACCATGACAGTGTGTATTTCATGAGCTTGCTCCTCCACAACCAACTTAAAGGATGGAATCTGCAACGTCTGCCATAGTCTGACAGATCCATGTAAAGACAGGCAAAGATATAATAAGACTTGAATAAGGTTCACAGGTTTTCACAAAATAAAACCCTTGTCATCCAGTGTGGTCCTGGCACAAAAACAGACACATAGATCAATGGAACAGAATAGAGAATCCAGAAGTGGACCCTCAACTTTATGGTCAACTAATATTTGACAAAGGAGGAAAAACTATCCACTGGAAGAAAGACAGTCTCTTCAGTAAATGGTGCTGGAAAAATTGGACATCCACATGCAGAAGAAGGAAACTAGACCACTCTCTTTCACCATACACAAAGATAAACTCAAAATGGATGAAAGATCTAAATGTGAGACAAGATTCCATCAAAATCCTACAGGAGAACACAGGCAACACCCTTTTTGAACTTGGCCACAGTAACTTCTTGCAAGACACATCCACGAAGGCAAAAGAAACAAAAGCAAAAATGAACTATTGGGACTTCATCAAGATAAGAAGCTTTTGCACAGCAAAGGATACAGTCAACAAAACTCAAAGACAACCTACAGAATGGGAGAAGACATTTGCAAATAACGTATCAGATAAAGGGCTAGTTTCCAAGATCTATAAAGAACTTATTAAACTCAACACCAAAGAAACAAACAATCCAATCATGAAATGGGCAAAAGACATGAACAGAAATCTCACAGAGGAAGACATAGACATGGCCAACAAGCACATGAGAAAATGCTCTGCATCACTTGCCATCAGGGAAATACAAATCAAAACCACAATGAGATCCCACCTCACACCAGTGAGATTGGGGAAAATTAACAAGGCAGGACCACAAATATTGGAGAGGATGCAGAGAAAAGGGAACCCTTTTACACTGTTGGTGGGAATGTGAACTGGTGCAGCCACTCTGGAAAACTGTGTGGAGGGTCCTCAAAGAGTTAAAAATAGAGCTGCCCTATGACCCAGCAATTGCACTGTTGGGGATTTACCCCAAAGATACAGATGCAATGAAACGCCAGGACACCTGCCCGCCCCCCCCACCGATGTTTCTAGCAGCAATGTCCACAATAGCCAAACTGTGGAAGGAGCCTCGGTGTCCATCGAAAGATGAATGGATAAAGAAGATGTGGTTTATGTATACAATGGAATATTACTCAGCCATTAGAAATGACAAATACCCACCATTTGCTTCAATGTGGATGGAACTGGAGAGTATTATGCTGAGTGAAATGAGTCAATCGGAGAAGGACAAACATTATATGTTCTCATTCATTTGGGGAATATAAATAATAGTGAAAGGGAATAGAATGGAAGGGAGAAGAAATGGGTAGGAAATATCAGAAAGGGAGACAGAACATAAAGACTCCTAACTCTGGGAAATGAACTAGGGGTGGTGGAAGGGGAGGAGGGCGAGGGGTGGGGGTGAACGGGTGATGGGCATTGAGGGGGGCACTTGACGGGATGAGCACTGGGTGTTATTCTGTATGTTGGCAAATTGAACACCAATAAAAAAATAAATTTATTATTAAAAAAAACCTTGTCATCAAAATTCAAATCATGGTTCATTTATCTGTTCAGATTACAAACACATATACATTAAATAACCAGTAGATCCACAGTAAGCCCATGAGTAATTCATTTTTATCGACACTTGCTTTCAAAGAAACTGGAATCCTCTATAAACCTGCCTATCATACAGATGTTTGTAAAAGTAACTAAATATATGTCATTCTATCTAGTTACTAATGTTCTGATATTTTGAGGGCTGGTTTAATGGCAAATAAAAGAAATAATGAGTTTAAAAGTTTGCAAATAACCAGAGGCAATGATTCCACATTCTAATGAGATAGGAATACATTTTAAATAATTCATATACATTTTTAAATGATCTACAGATAATGCCACATTACTTTGAAGTTTCTTTTTTTTAAGATTTTATTTATTTATTCATGAGAGACACACACAGAGAGAGAGAGAGAGAGAGAGAGAGAGAGAGAGAGGCAGAGACACAGGCAGAGGGAGAAGCAGGTTCCATGCAGGGAGCCTGATGTGGGACTCGATCCCGGGTCTCCAGGATCAGGCTCTGGTCCAAACTGCTGAGCCACCCAGGAATCCCGACTCTGAAGTTTCTAGAATCTATATACAAAATTGACTGAACTAAGTATCCAAAGCAATGAAGAAAATACAATTAAATACAAGAATCACAGAGTTCACAAAATAAAAACCAGTGATCTTAAATAACTATGCATTATATTTGACAACCTGGATTAAAATTGACAAATTTCTTTTTTTTTTAAAACACAGCTTACTAAAATTGACATAGGAAGAAATAAAATTCTTGGCCTTTATTAAAAATAAATTATTTTGTGATGAATCAGAGACTTAAGAGCATTGGTTGAAATTCTATACACATTCATAAAAAATTTTAGCCAATCATAAACAAGGAAACTTATCCAATCTGATAAAAGTGGAGGTCAAATGACAGAATTGCTCATGAGGGACTTAGACTCAAGTCATAAGTGGAACCCAGAAGAGTGGGGGACTGTTTTCTCCTCCTGGCATTGTGTGGACTGAGAGTTTGGCCGCCTGGAGGTAGCAGCCTGTCTGGGAATGGTCATGATGCTCTGACCATCAACAGTGAGGAGGCTCTGACAAGCAGTTTCCCAGACACTGGGCATGAAAAAAATAGGCATCTGAGCAGGACAAGGAGAACTGTTAGGCACCTCCAGAAGGAGGCTATGACTAGCAGACACACAAAAAGTGCTTCTAGAATACTAGAATCCCTGTCATGGTCTGGGTGTTGGTTAAAGAGATGTGTTCACTTTGTGAAAGTCAACTCAGCTACACCTTTTTTAACATGTACACTTTTTATCTCTGTATATTATACTTCCATGAAAAAGGCTTAATAAATATTTAACGTGTTCAGCCCTGATGTGTCCAGCACTTGGGAGTTATAAAGATCTCAGTGACTTGGCCTCTTCCCCTTAAGGCTCAAGGGACTCAGAATCTAGTGGGGAAACGTGTAGAGAGCCACAACATCAAAGTGTGAGAAGCACTATGATGGTGGTGGCTGCAAGGGGGTTGGGGGAAACAAAGGAGCCCAAATTCTGCTGTGGTGGTGTGTGAGGTTTTAAGCTGGGGTTTGACAGGCAGGTAGGGGCCTTTCCCCTGAGTGAGCATATGCTGAGAGTGGGGGGGGGGGGGGGGAGGAAGAGTGTTGGGAGGGAGAACATTGCAGACCAATGGAAGAGAAGATAAAAATTGTCCATCTCCAATCTCCTCAAGTCCACAGCCATAGGATGAAAAATGTCCCTAAAAGCAAAACATTCTGAGTAGCAATACAGGCTTTTGACAGCCACTAGACATATAAGATTTATTGAGAACAGAGATGGGAGATGGAGAAGAGATCCTGGACTTTAACAACCTAAGTCAGCAATGCACAGTTCTTCTCAGGGTCCGCTGTACTGGATGTTTATAGGTGAGTTCCTTTCTTTTTCATTCAAAATGAAAACAGCTTTATTGAGCACCACAATAATTTATGTTCTTACAACCTCAATTACCTTCCAGAGCTGTGAGCTAAAAAAATATCCATGGGAAAAACTGGCACGGCATTTTAGCCACTAAAACATTCATATCTACACATATTGAGAAACATCATCACATAGGCAACTTGAAACTAATTTTTACCAAATTTACTAATGCCTTAATTATAAAAGTAGTATGCAATTATTGTTGAAAACTCAAATAATTCAGAAATATGTAAGGTAAATAGTGTCAGGTCCTCTCCATCTTATCCTCAAAAGATAAGAGTTTGGTCTTTGTCTTTCCAGACTTTTTAATGTAATTTAATTTTTTAATAGAGACATATGACATATTCTGGTCAATAAATGTTGTATTTTTTTGTATTTTTAATTAATAACTTACCTTCAAGATATTTCCATGTCAGTACATACAATATCTGTGTAGTATTTCATTATTTAGATAAGCCATAATTGATCTGATTACCCTCTGATGGACATTTAGATTATTTTTAATTTTTTGCTACCACCAATAACATGCACAGAACATCCTGTGAAAAATTCTCCTGATTTATCTTAATATTCTGATCCTTCTGAGCATGTCTGGAAGGGAGAGACCAAGAAATCTCCCAGTGAAGAGCTCAGTCCAAGCAGAAGACAATCTGAGAGCCCCTATTTATGGTGTTAAGATAATGGGCTAGAGTCGGAAGGGACAAATGATTGTGAATACAGGATGTTGTGTCGCTTGAAGTGATTCTCACCAGCCCCAAACATTCATACATCCCCTAAACTCTCTAGGGACAGTAAGAGCACACAGTAGCACAGGGAGGTTCTACAATACTGGAGCCCGGGGCATTCTGGGCAATGGGAAGCATGCTCTAAAACACTGTGGGATGCTGCTGCAGGGAAGTAGAGGCAAGGACCACAGGAATTATCCCTGCAAGCTCAAAGAAATAGTGAAGAATCTTAGCAGCAGACTGGGGATCCACAATTGAGGTAGGAACAGAACCAGGGAAATGACTGTGGACACCAGTCTGGGTCTGCATATGTGGCCAACAGGAAACCCTGGCTGCCAATTTAGTGGGTTACTTCAAAAAATAATACTGGATACTTAAATTACTTTTGTGTTCAATACAGCTTATAATGTGTTTAGTGTGCATTAACTGGAGCATACTGTCACATGTTGAAAATAATAATAGTGTGAAGGCAAATATGAGAAAGCCCCAATGGAATTATTGGAATGTCACTTCTTAAATGCAAACACACATAAGCACAAAGATTTTTTAAAAAGAAAAAATGGCATACTTAGCATTACTAAAGAGTAATATTAAAATGAGATTTCAAAGCAAGCTAGTCAGAGCTTGAAATGACAAAGTGGGTCACCTTCTCTACCCACAGCCAAAATGCATGGCTGTTCCCTGCTGCAGAGGTTCCTATGCTGCATGACTCAGCTGGGTAACTTAAAGCAAAGAACAAACATTGCAGATATTTCTGCTAGAAAAATTTCAACCCCCACCCCCGAGATCACTATCTTGTGTGGATCTGCAGATTTAAAAACCAGAATACTGGCACAGAGTCTAAAATACATCACTAGTGTTCCTGGTGTTCCTACAAAGAAGTTTAAAGCTGCAGTCTCTCAGCAATCCCAGGAGCAGTGACAGGGAGGGAAGGTCCACGGAAATGGCCCAAGAGTAGGAGAACTAACCCTAGTTCTTTCAAAGCTCCCGATCTAGACCACACTGGATGGCTGTAATCAGGTGTAGGCCATCATGGTATACTGGAAAAGACATTGATCTTGGTTCAGTCAATTATAAGCCATGTAATGGAAAGTCACAAGTTCTCTGAGTAATGAAAGGCCTAGTGTCATTATAAAGACTATATAATAAGCTACATGCACACGCTATGTACAAACATGCATAGGTTCCCAGGATTCGCCAATAACTGACAAAAGGAAAATGTGGGGCCCCTTAGCTCAAAAAATGTCAAGATGTGAGGGCAGGGCATAAACCAAACACGAGGTCTTTCTTCTAAACGTCAGGACCGGTGAGGCCGTGCACATCGAAGGCCCATGAACCAGCCCTCAGTGTTATCATCCCACAGATTGGTGTTCCTTGAGAACAGGACCTCTGTGACTACACAGCTCAATCTCCAGAGTACCTTGCATTTGACAAATATTCAGGAAACATTTGACTACTTACAGGACTGCATTATAATGAAAAGGAAGCAGGGTGTCTTATATTAAGGAAGGAATCCCTTCATGTTATAAAACAAATACTGAAAAAAAAAAGAAAAAAAAATAAAACAAATACTGATTAAAGAGAAAAGACATCTTTTACAGTACAGTGCCTGCAAAGCAACACGTTAGGAATGTTATGTTTTCTCTATTTCTCTATTACCCTTTTCACATAATCTTAAAAGTAGATATAAAAATCATCTTTCTACAGCTGAAGAAATTAAGACTCTAAGAGATTAAGAAACTTGCCCATGGTTACACCATTTTTCTCAAACAGCTCATCCATCTGATGAAATTTACTGAGCTCTTACTATGCTCCAAGTACTGTTTTAGGCACTAGGGATAAACAGCAAGAGAAAACAATAACCTATCTCTAATTCTGTCCTTGGCCTCTTGGAGTATTAGTTCAGTCAGGATAGAAAGATAGAAATGAAACAATCTTACTTTTTAAAAAAATGGTAAAATGAGCTTTAAAAACAGAGTTTCCACATTCAGCAAATGAAAATACAGGATGCCTGGATAAATTTAAATTTCATACAAACAACAAATAACATTTTAATATAAGTATGTCCCATGTAATATATGAGACATACATAGATTATGAAATGTTTTATTAACCTGAATTCAAGTTTATGGAGTATCCCATTTTTCTCCAACAGCCTCATTTATAAAGAAAAGAACACTGTGAGAAAAGAAAGAATTTTCACCTCAGAGGGTTGGGAAGCTGCCCCAGAAAGGGAAGATGAGCGAAGGACAAAGAGCATCGGGAGTTAATACGGTGGTGGTAGGGTGAAGCGGGTGATGAGGTTGCTGTAGCAGGACAGGGCTGATGTTTGAAGGTTGCTAGGATGGGAACGGTTTGGAGGTTAAACAAAATGAAGCTACAGAAGTGAGCAGGGGCCAGACCATTCAGAGCTCTGAAGGCCATGCTAAGGTTTTCAGCCTTTCTGCTGCCAGAGCAACGTGTTGTAAATGCTGCTCCTTCTGCCTATGCCCTTCCTTCTGTGATACCATCTCCATAACTGTCTCCACAGGGTTCTTTCCAACCACCTATCTCACTCACTCGGCCCCCTGACTCCTACCACAGAACTTAGTCGTCGTTATGTCTGTCTTGCCAGTTGGAAGATGACTTCTCTGAGAGCTTCAAGTAGAGACTCAATAAATAGTGAAGAGAGCAACACAGCCTAGAGAGCTCATGTGTTCTGGGTCCCTGTCACGCTTCAAGTGCTAGTTCAAGTACTCTTGCAAGTGTAGACCACTAATGATGACATATAACTTACTTGGCAGAGCTTGATAAACAGCATATTCTGGGCTCACCCATGGAACTACTCATTTAGAATACCTAGCGTGAAGCTCAGACATCTCTATTTGAATAAGCTCCCCAGGAAAGTATGATACACAGGACTACTAAGAACCATCCAAGGATTCGGCTATACTAAGAGTCTAATTCATAATATTTTCAAAGAATAACAAATAACAAGAAAAAGCACTTTGTCTAATTAGTCATAAATCTCACTGTGCTCTTGTGTTATAAGAGGGCCCAAGTGCTATGAGAAGACTAAAGCCCATTAATGTAGTTCTTAGTTTCCAGCCTTAATCATTTGCAGTACATACTGGGCACAGGAAATGATATAACAGCCATGGTGTATACTGGGTGCTCAACAGAAAGCATTCAAAATTTGTCAGGTTGAGGCACCCGTCTGGCTCAGTCAGTAGACCATGCAACTCTTGATCTTGGGGTTGTAAGTCTGAGCCCCACATTGGATATAGAGATTACTTAAAAATAACATCTTATAAGGGACACCTGGGTGGTTCAGTGGCTGAGCGTCCGCCTTCAGCTCAGGGTATGATCCCGGGGTCCTGGGACTGAGTCCTGCATAGGGCTCCCCACAGGGACCCTGCTTCTCCCTCTGCCTGTGTCTCTGCCCCTCTCTCTGTGTCTCTCATGAATAAGTAAGTAAAATATTTTAAAAATGACAACTTATAAAATAAAATAGTCATGTTAAATTCATCTGCATATCTATTTTAACTGAGATTAGCAAACTGAGATTATTATTTTTCAAATTTGGTCTTTTAAAAATGTTTCAATCCATAATCATAATGACATAATACAAAATCTAACAGATCTATTATTCTACAAAAACAGAGCCCATAGTTCCATGTATAATTACAAAATGAGTTAATAAAAAACACTTCTTATATTCTACCTATCAGCAAAGTTCAAATTTAAAATATAACCCATCAATGAATAAAGAAGATGTAGTATATATACAATGGAATATTATGCAGCCATAAAAAGAATAAAATCTTGCCATCTGCAACAACGTGGGTGGAGCTAGAGTATATAATGCTAAGTTAAATAAGTCAGTCAGAGAAAGATAAATATCATATGATTTCACTCATATGTGGAATTTAAGAAACAAAACGAATAAAGAAAAAAAGAGACAAAAAGTGGACTCTTGAATTTACAGAGTTTAATTTGAATTTACAGTCTAGTTTGTCTAGAACAAACTAGTGGTTACCAGAGGACAGGCGGGTGGAAGGTGAGTGAAAGGTGATGGAGACAAAGAGCACACTTATCATGAGGAGACTGAGTAACGTATAGAACTGTTGAATCACTATATTGTACACCTGAAGCTAATATACCTTGAATATGAACTATACTGGAATTATAATTTTAAAAAATAAAATTAAATATAGCTCATCATATATTCCTGTATTTCATGGAGGGAACGAATATTAGAACCAGAAGGTACCAAACCATCCAGTCCATTGCCCTCCCTTTATTTCATCTGGTTCAATTCTTCCCACCAGGGGAACCCATGATGATACGCAACTAGTACCAAGTGTCCCTAATTACAAGGGGTGTTTGTGATAAAAATAAGTGGTGCCTTTATACACCACTAGGACCATATTTCCAGCAAGAATTAAAATAGTAACTTGACCTCCCACTGTTCTTTCATCTGTGTCAAATAAAGAAAGGAGCTCCAAAATCAATTCACCACAACATTTACACTGGTTGCTCCATAGGGCAGAATTGAAAAAGCAAAGCAAAAGCAAAGGCAATTTGGCAATATTGTGCCAAAACCACACACAGACAGGGGACTGTCTCTCTTAGGTTTACTGCAGACCTGACCTAGATGAGTTCGTGTTAAGTGTGCACAAGGATATACTATTGTGAACCGTGGGTCAGACAAAAGGCACCGCAACACGGAGAAGCAGCACGGCTGCAGGGTAGGCTGTCCCCTGAGACAGCCGCACAGGATTCAAAGGGTGTCCTAACTTTAACCATTCATAGACTACCTGCCACCGTGCAGGAGGAGCGACGCTGAGTGGTAGCAAGGCAGTTTGACAAATCTGCCTTGAGTGGTCCCGTGATATCTGGCACATTATGATACCCTTTGTGGTACTCTCCTTAAGGCTGGAAACTGTACCCTGTTTTCTGAGGCACCCTCCACACTTAAGGAATATGACTGGGTTAATAATGAGAAGAATTTTTACCTAAAAGCTCTGAGGCTAGGCTGCTGCTCGCACCAGAGAAGCAACTTGGACTGTCATCAGGTCATGAAAAATGAATTTGCTTTCTCTACTACATGACCAAAAACACTCAGATGTAATCCAGAGCTTCCCCCGCCCCCCCACCTCCTCCAGACAGCAGCTTAATGGCATCTGATTCTATATAAGGCTGTTAGGAAAAGTCTATTGTCTGCATTTGCTGACATTGAAGGCTAAATTTCATTAAAGGAACAGCACTGGTGTATGTCTCCAGAATTTTTTAAAAGGTAAAACTGTTTTCTTTTTCCCTTAAAGGGACTGTGTTTCATAATCTTTTCCATTCATAGATAATTTGTAGGCACAAAGCTGAGACCATCATCTTTTGTCTTCAAAACAACTTTGTAAACATGAGACTCCTAACTCTGGGACACGAACAAGGGGTGGTGGAAGGAGAGGTGGGCGGGGGCTGGGGGTCACTGGGTGATGGGCACTGAGGGGGGCACTTGGCGGGATGAGCACTGGGTGTTATGCTATATGCTGGCAAATCGAACTCCAATAAAAAATTAAAAAAAAAAACTTTGTAATAAAAACTCGTCTGAGCTCTTTTCCACATTTGCCAAATGTGGGGAATGAACCCCAGAGGGCAAGTCACTAATGCCTGGGCGGGGGGTGAGAATCTTTGTCTCTGGGCTCTCCCATGACTGCCTTCCCTCTGGCCTTCCTGCCTTCCCTCCACCTCCCCCTTCCAATCCTTCCGCCACACATCATGCAGCTTTGGACTCATTCAGCAAAGCCAATGGAGAAGTCTATGCCCGGAGGCTTCCAGAAGGCGGGGTTCCTTCCAAAAACTAACGCGTGGATTGGGCTTTTTATTTTCTACCGGGAAGCGCTCTCAGCACACATTTCGTGGCAGGAGAGAGGCGTGCAGCGCCGGCTCCGCAGGCCCACCTGGCCGCCCCACCTGGCCGCCCCGGGCGGGCCTCCTGGCGAGGAAGGGGCGCCCCGCCGAGTCTCGGGGACCCCAGCCCCGCAGCTTTCACAGCAGACGGGTCCCGGGAGCGAGGCCCTTCGGGGCGTGCCGAGAGAGCTGGCGGCCCGGGAGACCCACGCAGGCTCTGCTCCGGGATAAGACCGGGAATTCGGCTGGAGCCGCCAGCCAGGCGCTCAGGAGGGGGCGCGGCCGAGGCCATCGCGGCGCCCCTGCGGGGGCGGCTGACACGGCGCCCCGCTGCTGCGCACTGCGGAGCACCGCGCGGCCGCCCCCGGACCCCTCCCCGGGCTTCCCCCGGCCTCCCTCGGGCCCCCCCCCGGGCTTCCCCCGGACCGCCGCCCCCCCAGCACCGCGCGGCCGCCCCCGGGCCCCCCCCGCGGAGCACCTCGCTGCCTCCCCCGGACCCCCCTCGGGCTTCCCCCGGACCCCCCCCCGGCCTCCCCCGGGCCCCCCCCGCGGAGCACCTCGCGGCCTCCCCCGGGCTTCCCCCGGCCCCCCCCCCCCGCGGAGTACCTCGCGGCCTCCCCCGGACCGCCCCCCTCGGCTTCCCCCGGACCTCCGGCCTCCCTCGGGCCCCCCCAACGGCCTCCCCCGGACCCCCCCCGAGAGCACCGCGCGGCCGCCCCCGGACCCCTCCCCGGGCTTCCCCCGGACCCCCCCCCCCGGCCTGCCCCGGGCCCCCCCCGCGGAGCACCGCGCGGCCGCCCTGGGCCTCCCCGCCACCCGCAGCCCCTGACGCACGCGCGCCCCGACCCCCGCCGCCCCGCCCCGCCCCGCACTCGGGCCCACGCAGCGGTGACGCGAGCGCCCCTCCCGCCGCCGCCCCCCGTGACTCCCCCCCGCGCCGCCCGCGGGCGCCCCAGGTGCCGGGGTTGTGCGCCGGCCGGGGGCAGCCGCTGCCGAAGTCCGTCAGCGCGCTGCGCATCCCGCAGGACGGCCGCGAGCCGCAGGGCCCAGCCGCAGAGCCCGGGCGGAGCGGGAGCGGCCGACGGCCCCGAGGGACGCGGGGGCGCTCGGCGGGAGGGAGCCCCGGGTCCCGGGGCGGCCCGGCCACGGGACTCCCGGTGCTGTGCTCCGCCCCCGGCCCCGGCCCCGGCCCCGGCCCGCGCACACCCCGGACGCGGCCCCGCGGACGCGCGACGGCCCCTGACCCCGGGGTGTCGGTCGGGCTGGCTGGGCGCGGGGCCGCCCGCCTCTGCTCCCCACCGGCCGCGCGCCCGCAGCGGGATCCAGCCCGGGAGCTGAGCCCGCAGCTGCGGCGCGGACGCCGGTCGCACGCCCGGCGGGGCTGGAGCGGCTCGAAGGGACTCCGGCCCCGGCTCCCGTGCGACCGCGGCCGCCGAGCACCCGGGAGGGCCCCCGGGCCCCGCTCTGCTTCACCCCGACCTCCCGGTCCCGCCCCAGCAAGCGCCCGCGGGCCCCGCCAGGCGCCTGCAGCCGCCTCCTCGGGGCACGCGGGCGAACGTGCGCTCCACGAGGCTGCGGAAGTTCCCGCCGGGCGCCCGGCTCCCGGCTCCCGGCTCCCCGCCCCGCACGGCCGCCGCGGGCCCCACTCACCGCTCCCGCCGCCGGGATCCCGGCCCCGCTCGCTCCCCGGGCCGCCTCCGTCCGCCCCTCTCGCCGGCAGCGCGCGGACTGGCGACTCCGCCGAGCGTGTCAGCGGCGAAGGGAGGGGCGGGAAAGTGCTCGGGCGGGCGCGCCGCGGCCCCCCCGCCCGCTCCCGCCCCCGCCCCCGCCGTGCTGCAGTGCCGGCCGCCGCGGGGCGGGAGTCGGGGCGCCGCGCGGGGGGGCGGGGGGCGGGCCGACGGGCCCGGGGGGGCATGGGGGGCGAGGGGCGGGCCCGGGGGGGTATGGGGGGCGGGGGGGCGAGGGGCGGGCCCGGGGGGTATGGGGGCGGGGGGCGTGGGGGCGGGGACGGGTCCGGGGGCGCATGGCAGGACGGGCCGACGGGCCCGGGGGGGCCGGGAGGGGGGGACTGCAGTCCCCACCAGTGGCCAGGACCCTCGGAAGACTCAGCGGGGGGTTCCTTAACTGGTCCCTAGCTGTAACTCTGCGTGCTCCTGGGGGCGGCGCCCCACCGTGGCCCCGCGACACCACCGGGAGTCCTGCGCGCTGACCTCGCGGTCGCCCGGCACCCAGGTTTGCCCCCTCCGGGCCCGGGCCGACCCGACCCGTTGACGCCAGCGGGCTCCGCGGCGCACCTGGCAGCCGAGCTGACCAGCCACCCCCCTCCCGTCCACACTGGCAGACGAGTCGAGTGGACACGTGGGGAGCAAACTTTGCTGGGCGTCTGAGGGCTCCCTAGGGCCAGGTGCGCCCAGACAGCGGATCCACAGGCGGACAGGGCAGGTGGCTCTTTTAGGGGGAACTATTGAATATCTAAAAAGGGGAGGGAGGCTCCGTGATTTTGTCTCCCCCCTCGAGGCCCCGGCTGAGCTCCCCCAGTGGAGGCGGCTGGCGGCGCCGCCCTCCCCCCCCCCCCCCCCCCGCGTGCTGCCACCCGGGTGCCGCGAGGAGCCGGCGTCCCCAGGTCGCTCCGAGGCGCCCGCGCGGGCCGGGCGGGGCCGGGGCGGCCGGGCGGCAGGTGTCGCCCCGAGATGCGCTCCCGCCGTGGGGACCCGAAGCCGACCCAGCGCAGCGCCGGGGCGCGGGGCAGCGGGGGCCGCGCACAGGCACACGCGCACAGCTTTTCGGCCGGTGTGCCCTGACCGTGTAAATACGCCTGGATGGGTGAACGGATCAGCGTGTAGATGGAAATACGACTTTACGCGCACTTGCGCGGCGGCGAAGAGCTACGGGGCCGCTCAGGCGGCCTCCCGCCCAGAGAAGAGGGTCGGGAAGGAGGCGGTTCGGTTCCGCGCGGTGTCGGAACGTGAGCTCCCTGGCTTGCTCTGTGTCACTCTGCGGGATAACTGTGGAGAGAGGAAGATAGAAACAGTCCTTGCCTGTAATTTCCCCTTGTCGCCATTTCAGGCACTCCTGAACTCTAAGTTATGATCCCCCCCCCCCCACCCCAACGTCCTGTTGAACCTACACCTGCTTTACTACATCGACCTTTGAAAACCTGCTTGGGGCTTGTTTCGATGAAAGGCTTTGCAGTTTGCAACTATATGTAGTGCCCTAAGGTGAAGGTGGACAGGGAACATGAAAATTAGGGAACATGCTTATTTGCATTTCATCGATCCCTCTGCATAAGCAAATTATTTAAATTGAATAATTATTTAGGCTAAAATTATTGTGCTGTTACATTGAGAAGAGAAATATATCCCATAGGAATGCCTACAAATCTAGCATTGGAAATGAAATTGAGAAATTTTAAAAAAATCATAAATCTTATCCAGATTGCCTGCATATTACATATGAAACTTTGTGCTTTCAGCTGCAAAATATGCCGGTGATCCACTGCGTTCCCAAATGGACAGACACCCTCCTGAGAACCTTCCCCCCAAATGTCACATGACAATGGATTATTTCTCCAACAAGAGAAGTTCAGAAAACCACAAATGATCAATGTGCCCTGTGCTATGCTCTCTTTTGCTTCAATCATTTCCTTGTGCTGTCCATGGAATATACTTTAAAAAGTATATAAATTTTTCTAGCTGCCAAGTTTCCATGTCTTGATGCACTTGAAGATAACAGCTCCTACAGGAAAATTCCCGATTGTGTATTTTTGAGAAACGTCTGATTTTTTAAGACCGGCTTGTGTTGGAGGAGGGTATTTTAAGGCTGTACCTTTGGAGGACAACAAATATTTTGTCATGATGATGGGACACATAGATTCTTCAGCCTGCCCACCAAAACCGCTCTCATTTTAGGGTCCTAAAAACACTTGTCTTATAGGAGCTGATGGAGGGTAAAGGGTACACCTGCACTGTTCCCACAAAATCCTAGAGCTCTGATGTCACTACCCTCCTACCAATCTGGAATTCTATTCCACAGTGCAGAATCTGCTGAGCATGGTTGGAAAATAAGCCATTAAACACACCTATGGAGCATCAAAGATGTGTCTTCACATCTGCTAAGTACAGATGCTGTAGTGATTACATTTGATAACATACACGAGAAGCACAGCCTAGCACATAGTGGGCGTAGATTAAATGCTAATGCCCCACCCCTTCTAGTAGCCAGAGTGAGGTTTTCCCAAGTTTGTGCCTCCGAGTGCTAGTCCTATGTTTCTGCAAGCTCAGGGTAACTGGCAGCAGGCTTCCAGAACAGAGACCTCAAGGGAGCCTCATACACTTGGACCAAGGCTACACAGCTCCAGTTTTCCTCACCTTCATCATCAAGGGTTAATAAGGAGGCCGACACCCTTCTCACCCCTAATGCTCACAGCCTCCCCAACACTCTATATCTTGAGTCAGTCAACGTTAATCTCATGAAGCCCTTAATGCCTATTTATGTGGGTTACCACAAGCAGCTGGGGAATCTCAAGCGCATTTCTTATCTCTTGCATTTTAACACTCATAAGACTGAACACATCCTACATGTCCCTTTCTCCCTATCCAGCTCCTGAAACCTCCTGTTTTGGCCTTCTGGAAGGCACATTCCACCATTAGCAAAATGCCCTATGTCTTCAGCCTCATCTCCGAAGGTTCCCTTCACTTCCTGCTCTAATGGAAGCCTGATTCTCTCCCTAGAGAGGCTGCTTCCACACCCCTGGCAAATGATGGCTGGTTTTTCCCTCTCCAGCTCTTGTATCACTCTATCAGGAGATAAGAAGGTAGTGTCTTGTTCCTCGGTGCTGCTTTCAGGACGTTGTTCATTGCTTCTCACTAAAACCTATAGCTTTGGATCTTCCTTCTTTGGGTTGATTTATACTGTTGCTGCTATGCTCAGACCTCCACAGCACCCTGCACCTTTCCTGACAATATTAGCTCCTAATTCAAGGTCACTTCCTAAACAGTAACCCTACCTTAATCCTCACAAATTTAATGCACATGAAGATTTCATTGCAACCAGCACTACCCTTAGTCCTAAGCAAGAAGGGTTCTGCACCTGGACTTTAGAATGCCTTATTAAAACATTTTAAGTCCCCCTTTGGTGGCTGTGTTTGCAGCCCCAAATTTCCCTGAAACTATGAATTCAGTTTAACTTTGGGCTGGTAATTTCCCAGTACTGTGGCAGAAGAAAATACTTTCTGGAAGAGCTCTCCTTTATCCTAGACTTCAAAAAATATTCCCTCAAGTAAGCTTTTAAAGAAATCTAGAAAATGAAGCACACAAAACAACTAAACACACAAGGAAGGACGACACCATGAAGAAGAGTCAGCAGATATAACAGAAGAAACATCAGTCCTTCCTCAAGAAAAAAACTTCAGGTGTTGGAATTACTAGTCACGATTCTTTCTTTACTTGAAGAAAATTAGAGACAAGTTTATAAATATTTGCAGGTGATAGGAAACTATAAGGAATAACCAACCATATTTGAAAAGGTACCAAATCAACCTATCCAACTCTACTGGTTGTCTTACCAACATCAAATCCAGCTTCCACACACATATAACACACCTTCCTCCCTCCTTAAAGAACCTTGATTTTATTTAGGGATCAGTCTTTTTTTTATTATTGTACCATATATTTAACAAAATTATTTTACACAGAATGCTAAGAGCACATTTCTTCATATTTTACAGAAGGGCTTGAAATTCATGTCATTGCAGTACCAAATCTAACTCCTAACTAGATTGATTACATTTTGTTTAGAGTTTAAAGCCTTAATGTCAATAATCATTATTATGATTAATAATAATTACTGACTGCAAAATATATTCAAGAAATAGTGAATTAAGTTTAATTCAATCTCATATGCCCTGAGGGAGGTGCAGTATTTGGAGGAGTATTTGCTATGTCCAAATAATGTCCTCTTTGGAACTTCTGTGACTGCAGGGTTGTGAATTATCAGTCCCTTCCCTTGCTGCCAGACATCATGCTATCAATCTCCTTTACTCCCTGGCAGGGTCTTTTAAGATCTATGAAAAAACAATTATAAGATATAAGTGTATGCCTTTCTTTCTAGCTTCTGGGTAGACTTCTTTTTTTTGTTTTTTTGTTTTTTTGTTTGATAGTCACATAGAGAGAGAGAGAGAGAAAGAGAGGCAGAGACACAGGCAGAGGGAGAAGCAGGCTCCATGCACCGGGAGCCCGACGTGGGATTCGATCCCGGGTCTCCAGGATCGCGCCCTGGGCCAAAGGCAGGCGCCCAAACCGCTGCACCACCCAGGGATCCCTCTGGGTAGACTTCTTTTACTCACAGCTGAACACATTCTTCCACGTACATTATCCACGAACTCTAAAAAGAGTATCTGGTACATAGTAGATTCTCCACAAATGTCTACTGATTTAAACCGAGCTGTGTGTTGAGTTCATTTCCGCTGAGAAAACAAGAAGGATGTCTTCATCTGTTGGTCCTGAAATCATAGAAGGTGTTTGGCAAATATTTTCTTAAAGCCAGAATGGCTTCAGGATCTTAGTAAGCAAAAGGAAAGCTTTTAGGGTCCAGATGGAAGGCTGAAAATGAAAAAAAAAAAAAAAAAAAAAAAAAAAGAAGCTCAGTGAAAACTCAGATTCTGGAAGAATCCTTCTGCTCAAACTGCCAGGGAAGAAACTGCACCAGACAGGGTCAGGAAACAAGAATCTGAAGAGGTCTCTAGCTTCCACTGGTGGCTCAGAGGGAAAGGTAACATGTCACTTGGGAGTCTGTGCTCGGGCAGAGATGGGGAAGGGAGTAGAAATATCCACAAGAGACACTCGTTGGCAAAAAAGAAGCAGAATTTCATGTCTGGAAAACTTTCCTGCTAAGAAGGAGAGAGATGAATTAAAGAAAATGAATCTGTTCAGGGCTGCACCCTGGGTGTACTCTGCGGGCCCATAATCATACCTCTCTATATAGATTGCTCCCTGTGTCTGGGTATCTAGAAGAAAGTAGATTTGTCATCCAGACCATGTCTAACCTCCGTGCGTGTGACTACTGATAAGACGCAGAAGGGGCGCCGTGTTCCTGAGGTCTCAGTTCCGGGAAGAGGAGCTCCCGACACCTGAATGGTGGCAGAGCAAACTGGAGCCACCTCACGCGACATGTGGTGCCTGGCCATTAGTTTAGAGATGCCCGGGAGAAAGCACGGCTGTGGGTAGGCGTCTCACTTGCTCCAGTCTCTCGATGACCGGGTCGGGTCTCTGAGTAAAGTGTAAATGCCTCGGCCTGCTCACAAGGGAAGCATTGAATCACCAGGTGGCCGGGATGGGATGACTTGGCCGTTCTCTGACCTCAGCCATCCCATCCCGGTGCTTGCATAGTGGGCCCGGGGAACTGTCAGTGAAGGATGGCAGTTGGTAGATATGTACTGCCCCACGGAGGGACAATTCTGAGAACATTCTATACAGTCTCTCAGAGGGGTTTCGATAGGATAGTGCCCATTTGGCCATAGTGGTGACCAATTTTTTAGTCAACAAACTACTGACTTTCCTCCCTTCCTTATCTCGCTTCTTCACCTGCTTACTGTACCTCACATGATCAATTCTCTAGTAAACCACATGTAATCAAACCCTAAACCCAAACTGAGACAACCATTGTGCAAAGCCAGACATAATCAGCTCCATACTCTTGATAGCTTTTAGGTTCTACTTTGTATATGGCCTTATTACTTATCAGCTTGGTTATACAGTGTCCGGCCTCATTTCCTGAAGCGCCATAGCCTTTGAAAGCCCATAGACTTCTAACAATGGTTTCCATTGTTTTGAATAATTTTGAATTATTTTGAATATTTAGTCAAACGTTTAATTAATGTTCTACATTCCTTCTTGAACTCCTCTTTCCAAAATGAGACTTATCAAGAATGTTTCTGTATGAGGGATGTGGAGCTTCAAATTTTGCAATGCCTTCTTTGGAGGGGTAATAGTACAACATCTTGAGAAACCTCCAGCATTCCTACAGTTTTAATTTGATTTAGATTAAAGCAGACAGACAGACAGACACACACACACACACACACACACACACCTACTTTGTGGCAAAAGTAATCTCTTTGAAATTTTTCCTGCTCTTTTTCTTTCAGTGACTTCTGTTGCTGCTCCAAGCTCTGTAATAAGTATTATGGATCATTTATATCTAAATGATTTATAGCTCAAATATGAATATTCCCATTGGGTCTCTCATATTATCACCGCCTGGATTTTCCTTTTTCACAATCTACTACAGGTTTGTTAATACATTAAATTCTATTAAATCATTTTCCTATTCAATGGAGAATTATTGTTCTCATGTTCAGAATTTTTCTTGCATGATCTACCTGTGCCAAATTTGTGTTCTAACACTCAGCTTTCTATTTTAATAATAGACATGCTGATTTCCCCATATGATCTAACTATCATGTAGTTAGCTCTCGGAAAGTTAGGTTTATTTCTATTTTTAGCATGATCCATACATATTGGTCCTGACCAACTTTTGGGTCACAAATTGCTTTTTCTTTCAAGAGGTAGCAACATGGGGCACTTGGATGGCTCAGCGATTGAACGTCTGCCTTCAATTGGCTCAGGTCGTGATCCCGGGATCCTGGGATCGAGTCCCACATCAGAATCCCCGCAGAGAGCCTGCCTCTCCCTCCGCTTATGTCTGTGTGTATCTCTCTCTGTGTCTCATGAATAAATAAAATCTTTTTTTTAAAAGAAGAGGTAGCAACACCATGAATGTTAAGATGGAAACATTTAGTCTTAGAAGTCTAATTCATGTTTTCTCTTGCTTTACACTTAGACTAAAGCTATATATATATATTTTAACTATCCATGACTTTATTCCATCCCCAGTCCCAAGAAGAGTTCTCTGGGTGCTGTAGTAACCATTTTCTGCATAATGATGCATCTTATATGGACACTATATCTCCCTTACTAAAACTTAAGCTCATTTCTACGTGGAGTGGCAGCCCAGAATGAAGGGTTCTTTGATAACGGGGCCAGGTGGATTAGGTGAGGCTTAGGTGGATTCCCACCTCTACTACTGATGAAAACTCAAGCTCATCCCAGGCTATTATGAATTCCCAGGGAGGGAGTAGGAAGTCTCATTTTGGCGTGAGGACTAAGCCATAGGTTACCAAAAGTTCAGTGTTTGGGGCTGTGAGGTAATTGTCTGCTTTCTGACCTGCTGAGGAAGAAGCTTCTTTCCTTCCTCCCACCTCCTTTTCATTCATCCCACAAGAGGCAGAATCAGGTTACTAGGGGGTCCCTTAAAAGTATGGTGGGTTTCATCTTGTCTCTCTGACTCAACACCTCAAAGGTCACCTTAATGCCACAAAAGTCCTGTTTCCAAAAGAAGGAACTAATTTCTAAAGGCTTTCTGGGAATGTAGGTTCAGAGACCCCTTCAAAGAACAGAAGTTGCCCAGAATTTCCATTAAAGAGACTCCCAAAACACATTTCCTTAGGTTTTCCTAGAGGCAACGCAGAAAACGCACAGAAATGGGTAGACGATATCATAGATCATTGGTTCTCAGAATGCTCAGTGAAGAGATTTCCTTGGTATATCATCCTGATAGGTTAGGCTAAGAGTCACAGAACACAGAGTTTGTAAGACACCAGAGGATGGCTGCAACTTAACACACTGGCCTAATGTCACTTTGGCAAAATGGAAATTCAACAGCCACCATACGTGCACCTTTCCAGAAGAAGACAAGATTCAGACCCCCTGGGACAAAGGTCAGTGGGTACAGACAGTGGTCTTAGAGGTTGTCATGTGGAGACCTCAGAGTCCCAAAGAAGGCAGGGCTCCATATTCTTATTTACAGAGAACAAAAGGATTCTCAGCAGGAAAAATAATATTGAAGTGCCACCATCACAAGTTGCTACATGTGTTCTTGCAGAGGGCCTTGGTCCCAGGGCCAGTAGACACTCTCCTGGTAGAGCAGGCCAGAGGCACAGTTGTCTCCGTGGTGGGTACCTCCTCCTCGTTTACCTGGAAACGTCTGCATATAAACAAGGTGCTTGCTGAAGATCCTTAGAGCAAGGGCAGCAAGTTGGCAAAACTCTGCTTAGAACACAGGCAAGTGGACAGCAGAGATGTGATAGGGGTTTGGGTTGGCGGGGTGGCTGTCGGTTAAGCATCTGCCTTTGGCTCAGGTCAGGAAGGCAAAGTCCTGAGATGGAGCCCCGCATCAGGCTTTCTCCTCAGCAGGGAGCCCGCTTCTCTCTCTGCCCTGCTCCTGCCCCCTCCACCTTCTGCCAAATAAATAGTTAAAAAAAAAAAAAAAAAGTTCAGGTTGGTGAAATCCCCCAGAAACTCAGGGCGCTGTGCCTGGTCTCCTTTGCCAGGATGAAAGGCACGGGCTGGGGCCCTTAGGGCCCTGGGATGGTCTTAGATGTGGGGCGGGCCTGGATCCCAAGCAGGAATGGAGTGTGACCTAACAGACAGATTCCAGGAATGTAGCCAAGGTGACAAGCCAGCAGACAGTACAACTGGGAGAACAATCCAAAGGGGCTACACAGAGCTTCAATCCAGTTATAAAGCCTGTACAGTGCAGAGTCTGCAAACAACAGAAAATAAATCTGAGACTAAGGCCAAAAAAGGTGAGAGACTGGAAGAAAAGTGAGTCAGCCAGAACCGCAGGAAGAACTGAAGACCAGGCCTGGGAAAGACAGGAGCCAGGAGATTGCTGAACTCTGAGTAGCCTGTTTTAGGGCTCTGTCTTTGGAATGATTCAGCTGCCTCTGCCTTTAACCCTTGTGTGACTAACCTGGGATTCTCAAGAGAGTCTGAATGGCCCCAGCTGGGGCACACGACAAGTGGAGGAGTAGGTGAAGGGCACCCTGATGCACACGCCCACCAGGACCACAGAGATTGTGAGAAAGGGCCACTTAGCAACAGGAGGGTAGGGCGTGGCTCCCCGAGGAAGGGTGGGGTGGTTCTGGGCAAGACAAAGCAAAGCGATATTCAATTCAGGGCACAGCTGAATGACAAATAGAGGTGTCAAGGGCTTGAATGGAAGGGAGAGTGCAAGGCAGAAGGCCATTTGAGGCAAAAGTCATTCTACAGGTTCTTAGGGGCACAGAAGATCCCGTGTGTGGACGCAGCAATGAGGGCACTGCTCAGACCCACAGAGTAGCCACGGGCGGGTAGGCGGCCTGCAAGAAGATGGCAGTGCCACTCCTCTGCCATTGAGGCTCAAAGCCATGGCGTCTATACTGAAAATCTGCACCCTAGATTCTTGGTGTCGAGTGATTATAACTTCAAACATTCTACTGCTCATTCCTTAAAAAAAGCTCAGTTGTTACTAAAACAGTATTGATGAAGGCCCCAAAGAACAGGCAATACATCCATTTGGTACTCTGAATGTTACACCTGTGGCAGATCATGTGGGAGATTGCTACATACCTGAGATGCTTTTCCTTTTTTTTTTCACATTGCCAGTTTTATTAATTATACTTTGATATTATGCCTTCAGCTTTCATATTAGGATATTATTATTTAAAAAAAAGAAACAGCCTCATTAGTGTGGGGTGGTAGTGAGGGCTTTGGTGACTAGACCATGCAGCATAGCCTGTAAGTAATCTCAAGGGAATTTTTCTTTCCATTTTTAGTATCAGTATCTCTACAAATGCTTTATTTTGTCCTAGTTATACTTTATCCCCTTACATAGGGTTTGGAAAACATTCTCCTTGGATTGTTTCAGGATATAAATAAATAGAAACTATTATTTTTCAATCTTTTTAGATCATATAATTGCTACTATGTTAACTATTTTGAAGGGTAATAAAACTCTGGAAGTTATCTAATTAATTATGAAGATAGAAAACTATGATATAAAAACCTCAGTGCAGTAATACAAAAAGAAGGAAAACTAAAGACCAGTCCCAATCCCAAATACAGATGCAAACATCTTGAGTAAAATGCCAGCAAGTTGAGTTTGACACAATGAAAAGAAAAAGAGTATACCATCATCTCATTAGTTTTATCAGGATGAAAGCATAGTTTAGTATTAAGAAATGTTTTAATAATAATCATACAGTCACATAAGTAAGTCCAATGACTGTATCCCAATATATGTTGAAATGTTAATCCTTAAAATTTCACACTCACTCTTGACTCATTAGAAATCTAGGTATAGGAAAATGGATGTTCAAAAATGCATTTATATCAAGCCAACAGCCATATTATTATTGGGGAAACACTTGAGGGGATCCCATTAAAATCAGGAATGAAATAAAGAGGCCCATTATCATCAGCATCACTTACCTTGGCTTTACAAGCATTGGCTAATGGAATAAAAACATGAACCAAATATTTGAGAAATAATCACAGGAAAAAAGTAGAAGGAACTATTATTATATGTAGTTGTTAAGGCTTTATATGTATAAACAGAAAACAATTAAGAAAAATGGCTAAATATAGAGCCATAGCTACTCTATACATTGACATCAATCACTGTAAAGAATAATGGCAAAAGATCCTATTCACAAAAGCAAGAGGAGATATAAAATACACAAGTGTGAACTTAGCCAGAGAATTGTGGAAACTATATGAATAAAATCATAAAGTTTTGCTAAAATACTTAAAAGAAAAGTTGAATACAGGGAGATACATTCTTAGATGGAAAGCTGAATATTATAAGGTTATCTATTCTTCCAAAGCCAATTTACAGATTTAATAAAATACATAATGCTGAAGAAATTTTGGGGGATGTTATCAAAATAATTGTAAGTGTACCCAGAAAAATAAAAAGGTAAGGATTGCTTAGGTAGTTTTGGTAAAAGGACAATAATTAAGTACCCCTTCTCTAAACATAATAAGGTACAATAATTAACTCAGTTTGGCACTGGCATAGAATAGTTTGTAAAGCCAATGGAGTATCACAGATGACTAATATGGGCCTTAAGTGGTTTTAAAGAAATTACAAATAATACTACTATTATCAATTCTACTGATAGAATAGTTTGTGGACTGCGTGGTTCTGAAGCCTGTTGTAGAGACTCTGATGAAATAACAAGGGAATTTTTTAAAGTTAAAAATGGGGGCACCTACCTGCATAGCTCAGTCAGTTAAGCATCTGCCTTTGGCTCTAGTCATGATCACATGGTCCCGGGATTAAGTCCCACATCCTGCTTCTCCCTCTCCCTCTCTCACTGCTCGTGCTCTCTCTCACTCTTTCTCTCAAATAAATAAAAAGAAAATAATGAAGTTAAAAATGATACAAAATCAGAAAGAAAATTAGTGGGGCATCTGGGTGGCTCAGTTGGTTCAGTGACTGCCTTCTGCTCAGGTCATGATCTCAGGGTCCTGGGATTGAGTCCCACATCAGGCTCCCTGCTCATTGGAGTCTCCTTCTCTCTCTTCCTCTGCCCCTCTAATCCCAGTAGAGGGATTATATTATATTTCTATTTTTAATTTTTTGAAGAATACCCATACTGTTATCCATAGTGGTTGCACCAGTTTGCATTCCCACCAAAAGTGCAAGAGAATTCCTTTTTCTCCACATCTTCACCAACGCTTGTTTCTTGTTTTTAATTTTAGTCATTCTGACACCTGTGAGGTGATATCTCATTGTGGCTTTGATTTGTTTCCCTGATGATGAGTGATGTTGATCAAGCATCTTTTCATTTGTCTGTTGGCCATCTGGATACCTTCTTCAGAGAAATGTTCATGTCTTCTGCCCATTTTTTAAACTGGATCATTTGTGGGGTTTTTTTGTGAGTTATATAAGTTCTTTATATATTTTGTATACTAATCCTTTATCAAAAGACACATTGCAAATTCTTTCTCCCATTCCATAGGTTGCCTTCTAGTTTTGTTGATTGTTTTCTTTGCTGTGCAGAAGTATCTATTTTGATTTAGTGTCAGTAGTTTTTTTAGAAGGCTTATTCTTTGAACTTATTTTGGCTTTGATTTTATTTTCTTACCTTAAAAATAATGTTTATGTCATTAATTGTATTTTCAAATTGCTTTAAATTCTTAAAGAAAATAAATGTGATCTAAGTTAATTATTAAACAGTTTTCACTTAAGCGGCACCTGAGAGGCTCAGTCAGTAAGCAACCAACTCTTGGTTTTGTCTCACGTCATTATCTCAGGATTGTGACATAGAGTCCTGCCTCGGGCTCTGCATTCAGTGACAAGTCTGCTTGAGAGTCTTTCTCCCTCTGCTTCTCCCTCTTGCTCACACAACTCTCTCTCTAAAATAAATTAAAAAAAATTAAATACAAATAGTTTTCACTTAAGAATCTTCTGGTGATGAATATATATTGTTGCTTTAAATAGTATTTTATTGAATATTTATCAACTATTTGTAGTTCCACTTTGGCAGTTTCTGATTTATTTCCCTTGCCCATTTATTTCCTGAGGCTTATTTTTTCCTTGATAATTCGTAAGAGAGTTTTGTGTAGTAAGGCTATCAGTCTTTCTTGTAACTTATTGCAAGTAATTACTCACTTTCTTTCCTTTTAAAAAAGATTTTATTTTATTTATTTGAGGTGGGGGTGGTAAGGAAGGAATCTTCAGTACATGACAAAAACTCTGACACTATTCCTACTATTATTTTTAAAGATTTTATTTATTTATTAGAGACACACAGAGAGAGAGAGAGAGAGAGAGAGAGAGAGAGAGAGAGAGGCAGGCAGAGACACAGGCAGAGGGAGAAGCAGGCTCCCTGAAGGGAGCCGGATGTGGGGCTCGATTCCGGGTCTCCAGGATCAGGCCCTGGGCTGGAGGTGCGCTAAACCGCTGAGCCACCGGGGCTGCCTCCTACTATTTGATGCAGTAATCCCTTCTCAGACTCTTTCCTAAAGCGGAACTCTAAAAAACAGAAACTTTACCCACAAAGCTGTTCAATGCAGTATTATTTATAAACTATAAACAACCTAAATATCTAATGACAGAAGACTGGCTTAGCACACTCTGGTGTACCTTGTGTACTACATAGAGAATGACACGCACACAGAGAAATCATTACATTATAGTAAGAAAAAACACATTATATAATATTGTATATACAGTTTGATCTCAACTGCAGGTACTCTATGTCTAATAGAATCACATGAAAGAAATATTTAAAATTTTCAAATTATTTTGTATTTTTCTGTACTTTTCATTTAAAAAGTAAGAGATATTTCTTTGTAATCAGAAAGAATAAATTGTAAAGTTCGTAGAAGACAGATGGCTTATTAAACAGATGTGAAGGATTGTGTTTTGTATACCCAACTCTATACCTGTCAATTTCCATGGGTGGGGAACTCATGGGACAAATGAGATAAATTCATAGGACAAATGTTCATTATAAGTCTTTGATTCTTAAGATTTCTGGCAGATGTTTGTTCCTCTGGACTAGAGTTTTGATGCAGGACACTTCAACACTCTATTTGTTAAAAAACAATATTCCGTTCACTATTTTTAGCCACAGGCTGTTAGGTAATGTATTCTAAGAAAATTTTACTAGGCAAGGGATATTTTAAAATCCATAAATGGGGCAGCCCCGATGGCGCAGCGGTTTAGCGCCGCCTGCAGCCCAGGGCGTGATCCTGGAGTCCCGGGATCGAATCCCACGTCGGGCTCTCTGCATGGAGCCTGCTTCTCCCTCTGCCTGTGTCTCTGCCTCTCTCTCTCTCCCTCTGCATCTCTATGAATAAATAAATAAATCTAAAAAAAATTTTAAAAAATAAAAAAATAAAAAAAAATAAAATCCATAAATGTTTTCATTTTTCTAAAGCTATATAGACTGAATATTCAGATCAGTATTTTGTTCTTCCTTGAGATCTTTTTTTTTTTTTATTCTATGCAATAATTCTGGGGGATCAAAGCATTCAGAGAACTTTGCTTCCAGTGAAGTTTAAAGTTTGTCATTATATTAGATCAATGAACATCAAAACCAATCTGTTGCATATCAAAGATAGTAATAAATTACAAGGTTTGTTTTCCTTTTTAAGTTTCTTTTAGATCTAACACGAGGAAAACGAAGAGGTGAAAATAGCTTTCAATGTTGTTCCTTTGATTATTCATATGTATGTTATTCTTAGAGTTTTGTTGAGTTTCATCTTAAAATCACATTAACAACAGGAAAATATTAACAGTGAAATAGCATTCTGATGTTTTCAGAACATTGGTATTTAAGGAAGGAAATGTTAAGGAAGGGTTGTTCTCAACTCTCCGACTATCTTGATCCAGTTCTTGCCAAAATATAAACAAAATATAAACTGGGTTTCTGCCATGAGCAATCAGGGTAAAGAAGAGAGGGATGGGGGGTGGGGGGCTTCCTTGAGATGTGAATTGTAAACTCCTCATTGGCAGGAACACTTTCCTCCAGATTTGATCTGAGTGGGACCTAGCAAAATAGCCCACGAAGAGGAGCACTGGATATAGACTTTGGGGGATGATGGAGAAAATGACGTGCAATGTGCAAAACTAAAGCAGAGATCCTTAAACCAAGGGATTCACTCCAGGAAGAAACAGATGCTTACATAATAGGTGTAATGCACATATTGTTGATTTGTGTGTATGTGTGTGTGTTGTTTTGTTTTCAGCAAGATTCTATTTCAAGGAAAGCTTCTGAACCCTGGGAGGAGCCCTGCAGAAGGCATGGTCTTGCTCCATTTTATGTCCAGGGTCTGAGTGTGTCCATCTGCGTGTCTGCTTTGTGGCCAAAAAAGTCCACCCAATTCAAAAGAGATATTGTTTTGGTCTCTGTACCTCTGTAAGAGCATATTAGAGTTTATTTTTTATTTTTTTCTAAAGATTTTATTTATTTATGAGAGATACAGATAGAGGCAGAGATAGGCAGAGGGAGAGGTGGGGTCCCTCCAGGGAGCCCGATGCAGGAGCCCGAGATCCATGAGCTGAGGACCTAAGCCAAAGGCAGAGCTCAACCACTGAGCCACCTAGGCCTCTGGCTTATTAAGGTTTGATTAAAAGAAACTCCAATGACTTGACTGCCATGGTAGGAAATATAATGTTACTTTTGATACTTTTATCTTCAAATTGATATGATATGGTCCTAAATAAAAAGCTTTGTCTACATCTCAGTATTTTTTGCCAATTCACCAGAGTAAAGAACTATAAAGAAATAATAGAAATCAAACATAGGAAAATTATGTAGCTTTTTTTCCTCGGGTACAATAAAATCCCAATACCTAAATTCATATAACTATCCATCAGATCTCTCACTCCCTCCTTTTTTTTGCATATTCTAAAAATTGTATCTAATTAAAAATCAGCTTTTATTAGGCAATGATGACAGCAGTTTTTTTTTAATTTTTATTTATTTATGATAGTCACAGAGAGAGAGAGAGAGAGAGAGGCAGAGACATAGGCAGAGGGAGAAGCAGGCTCCATGCACCGGGAGCCCGATGTGGGATTCGATCCCGGGTCTCCAGGATCGCGCCCTGGGCCAAAGGCAGGCGCCAAACCGCTGCGCCACCCAGGGATCCCGACAGCAGTTTTTATAAATATTTCAGAGACCACTAAGCTGCTAGCCTCAAGGATAAAGAAAACTCAGGAACATTTGAACTATTTCAGTTAAATATCCCTTCCTGATTTTGTATATTAAACAGTAAAAAAATGAACCAAAATGTACACAGATCCCAGTAAGGAAAATAACACCTTTGCCTTACACTTGACATGAATATCATTCTGTAGATTACTTTGCCCTTTTTGCAATTCTCTTGATGTACATTTATTTCAAAATGCCCATTTTAGAAATAAAGTTTGAAGGGAATGAACACAGTAACATACAGTTTAGGGGGTGGGTTTCTATGTCTGTATCTTATATAATTCTGCATATGGCAGGGCGTCAGTACATATCAACTGATAAGAATGATCATATATGATTCTCTATCCCCAAAATTAAAGTATAGGAAGGACAAGGGCTGGTCTATTATTCCACACATTTAGATGTAACTCTTACCCAGAATACAATTTGAGGTGGGCAGTAGGCAGTGCTTTATCACCGCATTTCTTACAGGACTATCTCCTGAACCAAACTAGGTTCCTTGCTGAAATAAATATGACAGATCTAGACTTCGAGAAATCATTAGAAAATAATATGGAGAATTGATTTTAGTTATTTGTGTCTGGTAATAGAAACAATAGAAAAATACTTGGTTAATAATAAAAAGCAGTGAAACCCAACATTCCATTCTTTAGCCGACGTCAGTATGATCACTTAGAAAACTTTGGAAATGATTTAATACATTCACACTCAGGCTTTCAAATTTTAATAGATGCACAAGATCATGGTAGACTACTATAAAAGAATATTATAGTAGAGTTTTACAAAATCTACATGTACTAATCTTAGCATTCTGAAGTTATCTTGAAGTATTCTTACTTGTATTTTAAACTCTGATTAGATTTGCTTTGTAATACTAATTTCAAATTTCAACTTCTAGTCACACGCGCATTATGAGGCAAATCATCTCCCAATTTATTCTGTTCTAAATTTAATTTTGCAATAATGAAAAAATAGAATGTTCAGTACTTGGAATATTCTCCGTCAGTTCTTAGGAAGTTCCCAGTCTGTGTCTATATTCTAATGAGCACTTTAAAGTGCATCTTTGCCAACATTTATTACTCTTCACTCTAAGCTGCTGCTCCATAGAAATGAAAATTTAATCAGCTGTGATGGTTGGAACAAATAAGCCTGACTTGATTCTGGACTGGCTTTAGGTGTGTAGGTGGGACCAGACAGGAGACAGGTTGGAGTCGTCCTGGCAGTAGGCTACCCAAGTGTTGCAGAGCTTGGAATGATGTGGGGGAGGGGAGGTTTGGGAACCCCTGGAGAGGTCAAAGACCTAAAATGGGCTGCCCTGGGAACAAACGGGGCATAATTCCCACCTCCAACCCAGACTACACCTGAGTTATTCATAGTCACATCAACTGAAGTAGCTTAGGCAAAGAGACAGTTTCAGGACTCTCCTTGATACCTTCCCTCCTACCATAGCCAGTTTCTAGTCTGCATCTGCATTTCTGGCATTAATCCAGACATAATGCCTGACTCATAGGAGATTTATCAAATAAATTCACACAAGAGAAAAAAAATCAAATACATTGCAATGGTTCTTTTGTGTGGAACAAACTTGAGTCATACCTAAAAGAAATGTTCTCTCTAAAATAAAGATATGACCATTAAACACTCCTTATAAATACTTCTCGAGTCAAATAAAGGATACAGCAAAAATAATTCCTGAATAATTCAAATTACTCATGAACATTTAAAAAAAACTTTTGTTTACCATAATTTTCCAAAATGGCTGTCGACTGTGATTAAAATTATTAAACTAGTTGGTGAGACTTTATTTAACCCAGATGAGTGATAATAGTAATTGCAGTCAGTCACACACATTGCTCTATACTTGACATCATTATAGTCCATAATACTTATAAAAACCCTAAGTAATAGGCACTACAGGGGAAGAAACTGAGTCTGAGAGGTTAAATAGCTTGTTCAAGGTCACATGTCTAGTTAGCAGCAGAACCAAAATTGAAACCTACTATATTTAGCATATGAGTGAAGGACTGCAGCTCTGGTCATACTATAAAGATAAATTTATATAAATATTCCTTCGGGCAGCCCAGGTGGCTCAGCGGTTTAGCCTTACCTTCAGCCCAGGGCCTGATCCTGGAGACCCGGGATCGAGTCCCACATCGGGCTCCCTGCATAGAGCCTGCTTCTCCCTCTGCCTGTGTCTGCTTCTCTCTCTCTCTCTCTCTCTCTCTCTGTGTGTGTGTCTCTCATGAATAAATAAATAAAATCTTTAAAAAAATTCCTTCAACTTTTTTTTATAATTAATTATTATTAATAGTTTCTATTTCTACAGTACCTTAACTTGTATTATTACATTTGATCCTCACCACACCTTAAGAGATTTGTAGGACAGATGGTGGGATCTTCTTTTTGTGGACAAGGGAAATTGAAGCTCAGAAATTTTGACTTGCCAGAGTTATAAAGTTGGATCCACAGCATCCAGGTAATATTTCCATAACACAGACTGCCTTCTTGAAGCATCTCTCAAAATTGACAGAGAATGAATATTAAAGAAACACAACTGAATTGCCTAAGACATATTACAAAACAAAACAAAATACTCTGTAGATGTTTGCTAAAATGATAATTCTGGACCAGAACTGGAGATAGAAACCATTTCTTTTTGTATTATAAAAGAAAAAGCTATTATAAAATTATTTCCTGCAAAATGATTTTGGATAATGAAAATGCCACACTTGGTCTTTGACTAGAAGAGCCCAGATAGGAAGAGACCAACCATCATACACCAGCCATTAACTTTCTCCCAGTCCATAACTGAGGGCTGAATGGTATGTGACCTCTGAACCACAGAATCAAAATATCTGCTATTTTGATCTGATGGCTGGTACAGTCCAGACTAAAGCTATATTTTTCTCATTTCAATTCTAGAGACTGACATTGTTTCACAGAGCTTCTGTCAATCAGGAAGTTTTTTGAACAATGTGACATATACTCATGACCTGAAGTGTTGAGCTGAAAAGACAAATGACACCTGACAAAAAAAGGTCAGCTTTCTTTAGGCATGGATGCTTGTTAGAGATTTTAGAATCCACAATAGTTATCTGAAATTTTTTAGTGTTCCTTTGTTTTTTTGGCCCATGTTGAAAAATTAGGAATTATATTATCTTGTACAGCTACAGCCTTCAGCCTAAGCCAGCCTTATAATCACTAGAGTAGGATATGGAATATGTGGGAAGTCCAGACTCCTAAAATCTCTCCCCCATTAGTTAATAACAATGTCTGAAATTCCATTGAAATGTTTTCCTTTTCTGGGACTAATATTTAAAATTCTCATAATATTAAACACAATTATAATAGTTCAGTATGATATTAATATATAATACTATAATAGTATAGCATTAATATATAATACTATAATAGTATAGCATATGTATAATATTTATAATAATACAAACCCTCCAAGAGAGGTTAATAAGCATTATTACACAAGCCAAAATTTACTTCTTATATTTTCTTTTTCTTTTTTTTTTTTTTTTACTTCTTATATTTTCTTTTAAAGTAATAGCTACTTTAGAATTGGACTCTATCGGAAAAAAGACTGCAAATGGGAGAAACTGTAGGGACTGAGCTTTAGTAAGGACCCTCTTGAGGTAAAGACCAGCCTTGTTTGGAACTCTACTTAGTGTCCAAGACGTCAGCAGCACGATGTGCTGGATGCAGGTGACACTTGACCCGACCAGTGTCCTGGCCGTCACATGGGCTCACAAGGATAAAACACAACAGATATATATTCTTCCTAATACGGGGTCCCAAGTCCCTGGTAGCCATGGAACCAGGGCTTCAGAATCTTAGGAGGTTTTGATGACACACGGAGCCCATCATGCCATAGAGGTCAGCCTGAAACCTTCTGCAAGCGAGTCACTAGCCATTTAGAAGCTTGAACACTGCAGTACTTTCTTTATCTACCTTTCGGTGATAGTCTGTCCTTGGTAAGGACACAACAAACGAGAAAGGAGGAGAGTATTACTTATGCTCACAGTCCCTGAATATGTTTAAAGCTTTCACAAGCATGGTGATCTCAAAAATCACAAGGTACTTAATCAGTAATACAATTAAAATTGGATTTAATGTTTAAAAAAAAGAATTTTAAAAATTTCTCAGATTTAACTGAAAGAAGATTAAATTTCCAAAAAAATCAAGCACTAAATGTTTGGGGTTTCCTTTTAGTTTTTAATGTGCCTCAAATGGCTATAAGACTTGATCTTGCAAGCCAAGATGCCATAGCAGGGAGAAAGCCTTGGCTGGCAGGACACCGGATTTAGCATCTACACTCCGCAAACGGAACGGGTGGCCACCTTTCAGAGAAAACAAATTGTTCTATTTTGCTGGGAAAATAAAACGAAAGTTCCCATATTTTCTTTTCCTCATTTGTTTATATTTTCAATTACCAAAATTTTTTCCAATATAATAAACATCTTTATTGCAGATTGTGTGGATGATGTATACAACTGTGGATAAATCAAAAGGAAGAAAACCTTGCACATAGTCCCACCACCCAGAAACAACTGTTTATGTGCTATTTCGATATATTTCATTTGTCTTTTTGTATGAGGCCTAGATTTTTATAGATTTTTTGTTTTTAACATTTCTACATTTTTTCTCAATGATTTGTGAGATTATTTTATAAAAACTTATACTTTGTTATAGTTGCTGCAAATTTCCATTGTTTAATTTATCTTTGTGTTGATTATGCTTTTAATTTTTAAAACTACAAACATTTTAAGGTAGAAATTTGCAGGTAGAAAACGTATTTATATTTCACTCTGTGATCTGGCTTGTTTATTATTGTTTTTAATCCAGAGAAGTAGCAGGGAAGTATAGATGCTTTCTTCTCAGTGGCTTTTCCTTACAAAAGTACCTTATCAAAATTTGATAAGCAGGAAGAAAATCACTTTTTCTAAACTTATGATTCATCTTGGATTTACTACTTGGTACAATTCTGATTTATTAGAGATCACTTTTTTTGATGCTTTAGTTCTAGCATATACAAATAAAAAGCCATCGATGAGAACAGGGTTTTCATACAAACAAAATTATTTATTTAATATTTTTTTTAAAAAGATTTTATTTATTTATTCATGAGAGACATACAGAGAGATGCAGAGACACAGGCAGAGGGAGAAGCAGGCTCCCTGTAGGGAGCCCAATGTGGGACTTGATGTGGGACTTGATCCGGGACTCCAGATCAGGCCCGGAGCTGAAGGCAAGGTGCCCAACCACTGAGCCACCCAGGCTTCCCATAAACAGATTTAAATGCCAGAGTTTTAAATGCCCTGGAAGGTTTTGATCAGGAACTAGGGGAGGAATACTAAGGTTGTAATTCCTTTATAGGGAAAAGAAAGAAGAGTATAGAAATGGATGAATGGCTAATGAACAAACAAGTGAAGGAACACTGCCTTATTTATGCAAATTTTAGTCTTCTCTAGTCCTCAGGGGTGAACTCTATTTTCATGTGGGACTTCAAGCCTCTCACTGTGGAGATCCCCAGGAGTTTTCTACAGTCTCTCTTCTGCTTGTGAATGAAGTCTGCCTGCTAGATGTATGTACTCCTTCTCCCGAATCTCTAGCTTCAAAGGTCCATGTATTTAATCATGGAAGAAAAGGGAAATCACATCTTTGCCCTGTGTTAAGACCAAAGAAATAACACTTACAGCATGTCATCAACTCTAAACATTTTAATGAATATTAACTGAATAAGTTGGGTAGCATTTAACCAATGTCTATGATATGAGTGATGGCTCTTACAAACAAAGCAAATACTAATCGATTGCTTACTATGTGTCAGGCATTATTTCAATGCCTTACATATATTAATTCCTATGATGATGACTCAATGAGTTTGATACCATTACTGGCCACATTTTGCAGACAAGGAAACCAAAGTTTAGATAAATGGCTCAAGGTTACACAGTTAATAAATGGTGGAATTAGCCAGAATTCAACACGAGCTGTCTGTTCCTGAGTTTCTGCTCTTTATGGTATGATGTCTTGTTTTGCCTAAAAAAGCTGTTCTGCCTTGAATAAAAGCAATAATACCACTAAAGCCATGTAACATGACTATTGAGGCCTTTGTTACAAAATAAACATGAAAATTAAGCAAAATAAATGTACAGTGAAAGCTGCTACTTATTGAAACACCAGCTTCCTCTGGTACTCCTGGGAAAGTATCTAATACAGAAAAACACACACACACAAACAAACCACCAGAAAACAAAGACAATCCCCCCAAACCAATAACCCCAAAACAAAAAATAAAACAATTTGTTTCCCCTTATTCTTCCTGACTTTCACCCAGAGTGACATTATTTGTGTAATTACCACATGTTAAATAGAATCCTAGCAACTTAGAATTAAGGTTATCTAGTCCTACCTGCCTCCCACCCACTACAGAAATTCTTTTACGGTAGTACTGCTAACAATCATTCAGCCCTTGATGGAATACCCACATTGACATAGCTCACCAATTAGTAAGATGGCCTCTTAGGTGGTAGTCTTCTTACCTAAAGATAGAATTTGCCTATTTATAAAGGTCATTTATATGTTAAACAAATGTTTGTTGAACCCCTCTGCTATCTGATTCCAACATGAAACCAGCTCTGGGAATACACCAGGGACTGAGATACACACCTTACTTTCAAGGAACTTGCTCTCTACTACAATCTTTTTAAGTTAGAATTTTGCTTGCAATGATAGCATACCTATCAACATATATAATAAGCATAACTCTTTTTTTCTTATCAATCTCATGCAAGTCCCATAAATTGTTTTTACAGCGATCAACTAAATGTGTTGGTCCCACATTGTGAATAATCGGTACACCATCAACAGCAGAATGGATGGACACAAGGTAGTCTGTTCACTCTATGGATATGCTGTAGAGATACTCTCTCTATATGCCTTAGAGCAATCACATGGATGAATCTCACAGGTAAAAGCAGCCCGACAAGAAAAAGTATATACTACAGGATTCTATTTATAATTATGTAAAGTTCAAATCAGTTAAAATTAATCACTATTATTAGAAGTCAGATTGTGGTTACCCTTGGAGGATAGTGATGGGGAGAGACATGAGAGGTCTTCTGGGCTGCTGGGGAGGTTCTGTTTCTTAACCTGGATACTGGCTACTTGGATGTGTTTACTTTGTGAGAATTCATCCAGCTGTACAATCAAGATTTTTGTACTTCTCTATATGTATATTACACTGCAATCAAAAATACAAAGAAAAAAATCCACACAAAGAAAACCATTATCAGAAACATTAGAAAAAAACTCCATCAGATTTAAGAAGAACATGAGTCAGATATTGGAAAAAATTCAGTTCACATCCTTCAGTGGAATGCATATAAGCACTCAGTTTAGAAGATGGAAGAGAGCCAAAGCATTACCGTTAATAAATATGTCCTGCAAAAAAAATAGCCCCAATTTCTGTAATGGGAAAAACCACTGGCAGAACACTGCAACATAAAATGAATGAACAAGGACGGTCACATTCAGACCTTTCCAAGATTCTGAGGACTTAAGTTGGCAAGAGGCCATCTGAGATAGTACCACTGGGGGAGCCGGGGGTCTGGCTGCCTCTTCTGGAAAGGTCTTTCTGACTCAAAGCCACAGATTTGGTTTATGTTTTGTTTGTTTGTTTGTTTGTTTGTTTTTTGTTTTTTAACATGTTGACTTGGCAGCTTCTTTCCTTATTATGAGAGACCTTTTTTTTTTTTTTTTGGTCTTTGCATTTTATTCTAATGCTGAGTGCAAGTTGGCTTTTAGAAAACGAGTTTTCATTTAGTAGGAAAACCTTTTGAGTTTTATATTTGAGATAGCAAAAACCTTCAGTCACATGGATTTGCGCTAAATAGCCAACTGAAATAGATATATACTCATGTATTCGGAGTTCCGTCAATGATCATCTTCTCCCCTCTTCTTTCTGCTTATCTTTTAAGATCCATCTCAAATGCTACCTCCTCCCTGAAGCCTTCTGCAAAGTCCTCCAGAATTTACTGCTTTCTCATTTTCTTCCATTGAACTATGTTAGCATTTCTAAAGGGAGATAACATAGTATAGTGGTATGGTGGCCTTTGGATTATTAAGATCAAAGTTTCCTAATTTCTCTGAGTTCAGATTTTCTTATTTTTTCCAGGACTGGGTTATCTTGATGATCAAGAGCATCTGTAACATATCTGGGATATAGAAGAAATCCAAAAGAAGATGCTCCGTTTCCCCTCACCCTGCTCTTTTTGTCTCTGCTAGCTTGTATCACCTATCACAGCATAAGCTCTATACACTCATTGTTGGTTTTGTTCAGTGATGAATTCCAAATGCCTAAAATAAATGCCCGCAACACTGTAAATACTCCAAAAATATTTGGGGAATGAATGAATGAATGAATGAATGAATGAATGAATTTCTCTTCAATACCCCTACTGTCCCACCCAGGAAGCCTGGTAGATTTATTATCCATCTCTTGGTTTAAGTTTTTTAAGGGCAGGGATCCTCTTCCATGCAGCTTCTTCTAGCCTCCACAGAACATGACACAGTGATTTGTAAACAGGATAAGCCTATTGAGAAGTCAACAGCAAGCTACCATAGAATTATCACTCACAGGTAGAAACAATATAAAGTAGATTTAAACAATAAAGGGTAAAAAAGCCTTGACATTTACAGCACAAAAGAGTATCAACATCTTAGCCTAAGCAGCATTCTGGATCATAATAGATTATGTGTTGTTTGGCTTAAGATTGCACACAACCCACTCAGTACACATCAGTATAGAAATGTGAGAGAAGACATAAAAATCAATGTCAGAAGAGGGAACTGCTTAGTGTTCTTAAATGAACCCTTCTTATTCTTTGTTTGCTTATTTAATACTACAGAAGAAGTAAAATAGCCTGAAGATATATATAAAGAAATGAAACAAAATGCTTGGACAATGTACTGGAAAGTATAAAAATAAATAACTAAAGTGACTATACTCTGTGGTATTTTGGCTAACACTAAATGAAGTTTTACAGTAAAATTAATCTAATGCTGTTTCATTTAGAATATGAAATATACAGGATCCCTGGGTGGCTCAGCAGTTTAGCACCTGCCTTTGGCCCAGGGTGTGATCCTGGGGACCTGGGATCGAGTCCCGCATCAGGCTCCCTGCATGGAGCCTGCTTCTCCCTCTGCCTGTGTCTCTGCCTCTCTCTTTCTCTGTATCTGTCATGAATAAATAAATAAAATCTTTAAAAAAAGAATATGAAATATGCATTGGCTTATGTACGAGAGTGGGATGGGGTTTGAAGACTGTTACAAAGCAGAAAGAAGTATATTCTAGGCTCTCCTGAATTCTAGAAGTAGATGGTAGAGTGGTTGTTCTTAATTATCTGGGCTTTGAAATCCTGCAATCAAACCTCAATCTGGGTTCCTTCACTTGCTAGCTTTGAGTGATTTTTCCAACTTAATTGAGCTCCATGACAGCTAAATTTCTCCAGAGCAAGTGATGAGAAAGATGGAAACTGCAATTTTTAAAATCTTACTCTACAAAGTGACATGCCAAGTTCTTCTTGCCATATGTTATTGGCCATACAGACCAGTCTTAGTACAATATAGGAAGACTACACAAGAATATAAACACCGGCAGGTAGGGTTCCTCTTGGAGGCTGGCTACTGTAAATGGCCAAAACAGCTGGGGGCTCTGTGGGTATCTGTCTCCAAGTGGACCTTCCACGTAACTAGCTTAGGCTTCCTTATTGCATGGAAGTCTCAAGGTGACTGGTTTCCAACAACATGATTTGTCTTACCCAGAATGAACATTCTAAGGTAAGCTATGGAAGCTGCCAATATTCCTAAGCCCTGGGGTCAGAAATACTGGAAACTACATCTGGCAACATCTCATTGGTCAAAGAAGTCACTGAGCCCACCCAGTTTCAAGGACAGGAGAAACAGACTCTATCCCATCCCAGGGTATTGGATCAGAGAGGTCAGTCACAGGTATGGTTAGAAATAATCTACCACATGTAATAAAGGAGAGTGCAAACAAAAGAGTAGCATTGATTTTCTGGAAGAAGTTAATACAAAACTAGGCTTTGACATAAATTGAGACCTAGGATTGTAAAGAGGAGGTCTGATGCCAAGAGCTATTCAGGGGCTAAATGCAATGCAGTTGTAATGACAGGAGAAGAGCCATGGAGGCCAGAATGTATGACTCACTTGTGGGATGTATGGAAATTTACTTGGCAGGAATAGGAAAGTCACATCAGGGACAGACAAGAGATGAGGACAGAGACAACTGCCAAAAGGCCCTGAATGCTAAACTGAGAACCTACACTTAGAAGGAGCCTCTATAGATTCCGTAGGAAATGATGCCCTTAGGAATACTTTTGAGGGGGAGGATCTTGACATTTATGAAGCATTTACCATGTATCAGGCACAGGCTTAATATTTCACATACATTAGTCCCTCCAATTCTTACAGCAAATCTACAAGGTAAATCTATCTTCTTCATTTTTTTAAATGAGGAAATTGAAGCTTAGGGAATTTGCAAAGTTTTCAAAGCTAGTAAGTACTAGATCGGTTTTGAACTCAGGTCTGTTTGAAACCTCATAATCTCAATTCATTCAGGTGTTATCATTGTAAAATTCCAAGAGAAAGAAATCTTTCGGCTGTTATTAAGAAGAGTGACTTGAAGTGAGTCCAAGGGACTGCTTTGGAGTTAAGACTGCCATAACATCCAGGGCAACAAGACCATGTGAGCAGCACTGTGGAAAGAACCAGGCAATGCCATGAATGGGTGGGGTACATGTCACACAGTCACAAGATGGGACAGAGAAGCCTGTGCAAACATAAGCTGAAGGAAAAACTATTAGAAGTAATAAATTAATTCAGTGAACTTGTAGGATACAAAATTAATACATAGAAATCAGTTGCATTTTTATATATTAAAAATGAAATAGCAGAAAGAGAAATTAAGAAAACAATTCCATTTATAATTACATCAAAAATAATAAAATACATAAGAATAAACTTAACCAAAGAGAAAAAAAAGACTTGTACTCTGAAAACTATAAAACATTGAAGAAAGAAATTGAAGACAACACAGAGAGATATTCTAAGCTGATGGATAGAAGGAACAAATATTGTTCAAATGTCCATACTGCCCAAAGCAATTTACATATCTAGTGCAATCCCTACCAAAATACCAACAACATTTTTCACAGAACTGGAATAAATAATCCTAAAATTTGTATGGAACCACAAAAGACTCAAATGGCCAAAGCAAGTCTGAAAAAGAAGAACCAAACTGGAGGTATCACATTCCTAGATTTCAAGATACACTACAAAGCTGTAGTAATCAAAACAATATGGCACTGACACATCAATCAATGGAATAGAATAGTTAGATAAGAAATAATCCCATGCTTATCTGGTCAATTAATCTATGACAAAGGAGACAAGAACACAGAATAGGGAAAAGACAGTCTCATCAATAAAGGGTGTTGGGAAAACTGGACAGCCACATGCAAAAGAATGAAACTGGACCATTTTCTCACACCATATACAGAAACAAACTCAAAGTGGATTAAAAACCTAAGGTGAGACCTGAAACCATTAAACTCCTAGAAGAAAATATAGGCAATAATTCATGCCATAGGCCATAACAACATTTTTGGATATGTCTCCTGAGGCAAAGGAAACAAAAGCAAGAATAAACTATTGGGATGACACCACAATCAAAAGATTTTGCACAGCAAAGGAAACAATCATCAAAACAAAAAGGCAACCCAGCAAATGGTATCCCTGATAAAGGGTTAATATCCAAACTATATAAGGAATTTATACAACTTGACATAAAAAAAAATTATAATCTGATTTTAAAAATGGGCAGAGGACCTGAATGCACACAGGCTGAGGGAGAGGGAGACACAGGCTCACAGCCTGAATTCACGTGGGCTGAGGAGCGGCCCTGGACGAGAAGGCAGAGCCGGGGAACTCTCTAGATTAGGGGAGTTCTCATGCGGGAAGACCCTAGACCCTCCTCTATCTGGGAACGTCAAAGCAGAAACTGCTTTGACTAATGATGCAGCTTTAGGAAGAACTTGTATAAAGCACCGATGGCGGACAACACCTACATCAGAGAGCGGGATCAACTAAATCAACTCTGGTGCCCAGTGGAGTCAGGAGGCAGGTGTCGGTGACGAGTATTCCATCCAGAATGTCCTTACAGCTAGTGCTTAACTGTTCCCCCCCACTTTTAAGCCAAGATGAGAGGGCTTGTTGTGACTATGCCTCTCTTCATGAGATGAGGAGTGAGCCCGACCAGAGAATGTACCCACCTGAAACCCATTCCCCCTCTCTGGACATCTGGGATCCCAGAATTCCCTGCTCAGATGTCCTGAGCTTACTTTCAGGGTCTCCACAGCCATCTCATCTGGGTCTTTCCTTCCTAGGGTGAACTCTGGCACTGCTTTGTGCACCCGTAGGGCTGAGGGGTGGCCTAAGAAGCTGCCGTTTTACAAGCCACTTAAGGGCATCTTGAAGTAGTGTGATATGCAAGCTAGAGCGTCCATATGTACATACATGAGGCCCTTTGCAATGAGAGATAAAGCCAGATGAGGAAGAGAAGGGTTCTGACCAGGGCCTGGAGGAGAACTCACAGAATTGGAGATTCTAAATTTGAACCTGACCTTATAAAGGTAGGAGGATGGTGTATATCTTCTCTACCATCAGTCAGCTGTCTATAGCGTTAAATATTTAGACCTGTAGACTGTGACCCTCTATTTATATTCTTGCCCAAGACCCTTAGTAGAGGCCTCAGGAGAGGGCCTATAAATCCTGATTCTGGTACAAGCTTGAAGAGGATGTGACTACACCTGATTTCCCCACCCTGCTCCTCCCATCTAGCTGGACTTTCTGGACGCTTTGTCTGATAGTACCACACACTCCAATTCCCCAGGCTTGATGATGGCAGTTCTTGGCTATGTGCCTGGAGACAAGTAGAATGCTGCCTATGTTGTAGCCTATACTGCTGTAACTTGCCTCCGTCCCAAAGCAGATGATTTTTAACTGTGTTGTATCCCTAGTTTCTCAATTTGAAAACATGTCAAGAACAGCAGCATTCAGGATAATCTCTGCAACCTTTCAAGGTAGCCAGCACTGCAAGGCTACAGACTCTGAGTAAGGACTCTGCTGTTTCCACCACACCTCTCCTACCCCTCCAACTTACCGTGCACTGAGGGAGACGGCTTCCACACTTAAGGTGTGCAAAAGTGCATACTCATGCCATTCACTTTGAAAGAAACATCCAGAATTTAAAATGTTACCTCTGGATCACACCATTCTTTATCTCCAGGGGTGCTTTCTTAGTGCCAACTCCCTTTATCAGCGTACAAATGTAATTCAAAAAAAGTCTTCATAGAATTTATTTAAAAAATTTTTTTAAAGATTTTATTTATTTATTCATGACAGACACAGAGAGAGAGAGAGAGAGAGAGAGAGAGGCAGAGGGAGAAGCAGGCTCCATGCAGGGAGCCCGACGTGGGACTCGATCCCGGGTCCCCAGGATCACACCCCGGGCTGAAGGCGGCGCTAAACTGCTGGGCCACCCAGGCCGACCTTCATAGAATTTAATATCTTAATTTGATGCAAGTGAATAAATTTGCACATGAATACCATTTCTGCATATTCTACTTGATAATGTCAAAGGTATTTTTCTGTTGCACTATTCAGTATTCTTTGAAGAAAATCCCATGCAACAGATGTGTTTCATAATTCAGTACCAGAAAACAGTTTGTTTTACTTGGAAGAACTAGGATGATTCCTGTAAACAATTGACTTTTTAACCCATTATTTTTCCTTTTTATATTGGCTGCTAAGAATCTCAGAGTTAAATATAACATTCATAATAATTACCTTGTTCTAGTTTCCTGATTCAATTATCTCATGTGTTTCTTAGTCAATATGCTACTAAGCTCAGTTTCACCTTTATTTTTAACTATTTGATTGAATATGTATTTTACGTTAGTGTTAAATGCTAGGTTCTTTTTACAAGAAGGTAGATGTATACAGCTTATTACAAGTAAATAAACTTCTAAGTATACACATACTTATTTTATTATGCTGTTTTTTTGTATAAAAGATGCCATCACTATTAATAACTTTTATGGGCATATGTAGCGTGAATTTTGGCAGCAATAAGTTAGGTAATGATACCCTTTCTCTCTTTCTCAGTTTCTTTTAAGTTCTAAAAGTCTATAGAAGAATAGGCATATACCCACATGACCTGGCAGGGAGACTGGCTATACTTCTAATCACTGACATGAGCCGCTTGCTTATCTGTACAAGGAGGGCATTGGACCAGCTAAGATCCCTACCAGTTATAATGTTTCTATTCCATGCACTGGAACTTACTCAAGGAAAGGTCATAGATTGCAGGTAAATGAGAGGACCTCTGGTTTTCCTGCTTGGTCATCTAACATGCTCCAGGAGGGTCCACCTCCCCACAGAAGAGATGTGAGTCCCTCTAGGACTCCAGAAGTGAGCCATGTCACAGGCAACAACCAGTCACCATCGTTGAAGGCTAATCAGGAAATGAAGGACAAGGCAGGAGCCCGTACTGACCACACCTGGGCAGTAGATTTAGGGCCCCATCAGTCTCATTTCTTTCTCCAGGGTGTGGCTATTTATTCTGCTGGCCTGAATTCCTAGCCCTGTGTAAAGCAAGTTATGATGATGATGATAATAATAATTAATAATAATAATATAATAATAATAAATAGCCATTATCACTTTAGAAATACTGAAATATGAACCCTTGAAAAATGAAGCTTCATACACAATCTTGAGCTCTGCTACTTTTTCTTCTGCAAAAGAAGAAACCTAATTGAAGTTTCTCATGTGCTTATCTGAGCGTTTACAAAGCAAAGCTGCATATTGACTCAATTATGGGATTCCTCTGAGCTGTTACAGACTTCTTCATTAACACAAAGGGGAGATGACAGATGTAGTCTGAGCTGCCTTGCAGAAAGCTTTAATCTTCTCACAGATATTTCACAAGCTATCCAAGAATTATGTGAAATATAAAAGGATTTCACTCCATCCAACTTTTGGCCACTGGTTCAGAGTATATTGGAAATAGTCTTCCTTCATATACTAAAAGGTTCCCATAGCCCTCAAGCCCCCTATATCCAGGGTGATGAAGAGCCTTTTATTTATTTATTATTCCTCCATTCATTCAAACACCTGGTTTGCACAATTAGTAGTATATCAGGTCTTATACACAGCGCACGAAGAAGAATAAATAATAAGATATGGTCCCTGCCCCTAGAGAAATCACCTTATTTTCTTCTATGCAGTAGTTAATAATAAAATAGCTGAATTTATTAAATATTCATAACTAATTATGTAACTTAATAATATGTACTTATAGTCCATCTCATCCCAAAGGAAAGACTTTAAAAGGCTCTCTTCAAAACCGGCAACAGATCTATTTAGAGACTTCTCATTTCACTAGATTTGCTTTGGGTCTAATGAACTGATAAATAAGCTAATTTCTTTCTTACTCAGGCTGGACTATGAGGACAGAGTACACATACTCACTACCTCAGGGAACCCAGGGCAGCAAGTCAGCTTCTAGGAGGGTGAGAAACAAAGAGTTGGGAAAAGGCCTGGGTAAGATGCTAAACTACCAAAGAACTTCTATGCCTGGCTGTAAAGAATCTAACAGCAGCTGAACTGAGCAGCAGATATAATTAATAATATAATTTCTTTTTTTAAATAATATAATTTCTAATGTCAATGCATTAACTCAAGCCGATTGACATTGAATGTCACTCTGACCGCTAACAAACAGGCCTGCTGCTACAGAGTGACCTAAGTAACACAGAGACATTGAGTATATTCACATCATTCACATCTCAGGACGGCTTTGATGGATTGGACAACTTTGGAATGTAACTGCTATTCGATCAGCAGATGCTTGCAGAGGATTCAGCACTGTGAAAGAGAAGTGCAGTTTCATACTTCCCGAAACTGTGATTCACCCAATGACACTGCCCAGCTGCAGAATCAAGTCACAGGGCCCAGTAGTAGCCCTGGTGGCACAGAGCAGATCAAGGTGACAGGGGCAGTGGGGGACGATGAGGGCTTGTCTGTTGCCCCAGAGCCTGCCAGCACTACTGGGGTGGCAGCCCAGGCAGGGGTTTTGGTGACAAGGGAAGTGGGGTGCCATTGTTGGCAGTATCCGAGATACAGTTTCTCTGAGTCCGCATTGTGTGGAAAGCGCAGGCATCAAGTGTGAACCTAGCAGTGATGAGTGGGCAATGTGCACCATGCCTGCAAGACAGCCCCAGACGCAGGCACCGAAAGATGAGCAATCCAACAGCAAAGGTATCAGAAGAGTTTGATGTAATCCTTTCACCAAAGGTAGCTCAGGGGTATCACTTAGCCTGTGACAGGTCACATGGAAGACCACACTGGAAATATTCACAATTCAACAAATCATTTCAAAAATATTAGAATAGTTCAAAGAATAATTTGCAAAATTGCATAATGAGCAGTTATATATTGTTTAGATGAATTAGAGAATACAAGAGAATTTTTTAAATGTTTGATTTATTAATTAATTTATATTATCTTGTTCAGTATTGTTGAGGATTTTGAATAACACCCATGGAAAGGCCAGCCAAAGGTCCAGCGGCTCTCGCCACTCCAGAAGGAGGCGCAGATCTAAGCTAGACCGCCCCAAGAGAGCCAATGCACTAACCGCATGCAAGGTGCCTCCTAGAATTGTGTAAAGTGATGGCTCTGAGCCATACATGTATCAAGAATGCATATTACGTCATATTTGGGCACATCAGCGGTACTTATTCCAATGGGTCCCTTTCATTGCTAAGGTAACAATGCCCAGATGGCAGCTACCTCTTTGAATCCTTGATCCTTTACTTCTAGAATGCTCTGCAACCAGCGAGTCTGTGAAGTGCTCCAAGGCCCCTTTCTTCTCTGAAAGCTCTTGGAGGGATGGGCAAACAATCTTACTCCTTAGATAAGGAAGATGCAAATTTTTCCAAAAAGAACTTTACAGGAATAAAGGAAACCAAGCCTCTGACCAAAGCAGTCTGTCTTGCTGGAAAATTATTAAACCAAACCAAAATATATACATATTCTTTCCTATACAGGGTCCCTTGACAGTCATATGTATTAAGAAATAAAGTCTGGGCAGCCCAGGTGGCCCAGTGGTTTAGCGCTGCCTTTGGCCCAGGGCCTGATCCTGGGGTCCCGGGATCGAGTCCCACGTCGGGCTCCCTGCATGGAGCCTGCTTCTCCCTCTGCCTGTGTCTCTGCCTCTCTCTCTCTCTGTGTCTTTCATGAATAAATAAAATCTTAAAAAAAAAAAAAGAAAAGAAATAAAGTCCTTTTTCAGTTGGTTGGAATTCACTTGAAATTTTTTAAAAGATTTATTTATTTATTCATGAGAGACACAGAGACAGAGGCAGAGACACAGCAGAGGGAGAAGCAGGCTCCCTGCCGGGAGCCTGACGTGGGACTCGATCCCAGGACCCCAGTGTCACGCCCTGAGCCTGAGCCAAATGCAGCCACTCAACTGCTGAGCCACCCAGATGTCCTAGAATTCACTTAAATTTTAAAAAGAAACGGATAATCATTAGAATTCTTACCTTTCAGGTACTTTCCCCGACCCATCAACCCAATGATATAATCACCATAGAACTGGGTCTGAGGTCTCCTGAATCAAAATAGGTCTCTAGAACTGAAGGGTTCTGGTCAGATTCTGAACAGAAGTGATAGATGCAGAGACTGAACCCATTCAAGAATTTGCTCTGATTAAGACTCTGGTTGATGGTCTTGTTCATTAAAAGATGTCGGGTTGAATTCTAAACTGACTTCCAGATTTTTATCTCAAAATAAACATCACATAGTAAGTGGCATTGTAATGGATTGTTACAGGTTAAGCAGAATATTTTTAAAGCAAAGTCTTCTGAGACCTGTGGAAAGGCCAAATATTTGTCTACCTATCCCTGAAATTACATATGCTTATTGAGTAGGGTGGAAAAAAATGGCCCGAGGCTTTGTAATTGGCATCACAATTACAGGGAAATAGTGTGGGATTTATTTCCCTCTACTAAATACTTTTAGCACTGTACTTAGAGTCAGGGGTCCCTCAGATTCTGGTTGGGAAATCACTATGATGTGAGTTAAAATGCAAATTCCTGTGCCCCACCCCACACACCGAATGACCCTCTGGGAGTGTAATTGGAACATCTGCTTTTTAACAAGAATAATGAGATTTGAGAATACTTGTTCTATAAGACAGGGACTGATAACATTCATTCATTCACGTTATTCACTCATTTGTTCACTCCACAGGCATTTACTGAATGCATTTACCTGAGTGCTAAGAATATAGAAATAAATAAAATACAGTTTATGTTCTCCAGTAGTTTAAGGTCTGGATTTAATTTGCTCTAGTGTTTCTCAACTGGAGGCAATATTGCCCCCCAGGGAATGTTGGCTATTTCTGGAAACATTTTTGGTTGTCCTGTTTGGGGATGGGGGTGTGGCATCTACTGGGTAGAGACCAGGAAGCTACCATACATCCTACAGTGAATGGAACAGTGCTCTCCCCAGCCAAAACAAAAATAATCTATAACCTAAAAAGTCAGTAGTGCTTATGGTGAGAATCTCTGATTTGTGCTATGCTGTTTCATTTAGCCAGCCAATCATTAGAATCATCTAGAAGCTTTACAAAAACCCATATCCTACAAATTACTGTGCAGAAAAATGTGCATCTATATTCAAAAGTGGAGCTGAAACATAAATGTGTGTGCCTTGATAATTAGATGCTAGAAGTAAACAACTCCTGATTCCATGTGAACAACAGAAGGCCCCAGCAACATGATATGGTTACTCTACGACATGATTTCACAAATAAAGATGTATTGCCAAGCTGTTTTTGGGTTATCTCTACATTGCTCAAATAACCAATAGTTCAGATGATATTTAATAGACAATTCACCTTCTTTAAAAAAATGTTGTGGACTTCCACTTACAGCCAAGATGGCGTGACAGGAATTGGATTTACCTTCCCTTCTGAAAGAACAACAAAAACACAGAAAAAATGAAGAAAAAAAAATGTTTCAAGACAGGGAACATCAGGCAATAAAGGGCAGTGATCCTGGGAGATAAAGACAAATGTGGTGAGCACCCTGCCTCCAGCTTGCTACCTGGAGAGTTTCTAAGCTGTGATGCAGGGAAGGGAACTGCATGTGACACTGGCAGACTTCTGGCATTGAGGTCTCAGAGCTCAGGGAGGCCGAGGTGGCTACCCTGGGCAGGAAAGAGTACCAGACAGGAGCAGGCCTCACAGAGAAACTGCAGAGCTCTGCAAAGGAATTTCCTCAAGTATTGAGCTGTGCACTGATCACCGCGTGCATGTGAGAAACCACCAGAGGCCAGGGAAAGAACCCTCTGCGAGGATTACAGGTAAGAGCCCCTGAGGCTCACACTGACATGGAACAATGCCTGTTCCCAGTAGTCAGCTGGAAAGCCTCATGGGAGGGAGGGTCGGATATACAGAGGATCTTTCCTCAGTATTGAAGAATAATTCACCCTGGATGAGCACTGGACTACTCCCACCTAACAAGTCTTAAAAGCAGCCTCCAACAAGCATTAAACGGTTTCTAAGCACTTAGCTGCATCCCCAAGCAAAGTTTGAGAATACTCACTGACACAGATATGATAATGAGTAGACAAGGAAATGAAAAGAGTTCCTATAATTGTGTCACATATGCTCAAAAAGTAGAGCTACAGATGATATAAATGAAATTATGCAGTAATATATCAAAAAGAATGGTTATTATGACCAAGTATAGTTTTTCTTAGAAATGCAAGGTGGGTTTATCATTTAAAAATCAATCAATGTTGGGGCACCTGGGTGGCTTAGTTGGTTAAACATCCAACTCTTGATTTCAGTTCAGGTCATGATCTCAGGTGGTGAGATGGAGCTCCACATTAGGTATGGAGCCTGCTTAAGATTCTCTCTCTCCCTCTGCCCCTCCTCACCCCCATACCCCCCTCCCATTCACATGCACACAGGCATGCTCCCTCTTTCTGAAAAAAAAAAAAAAAAAAACAAAAGGAAAAGAAAAATCAATTACCAAAATTCACCATGTTAACAAACTAAAATGAAAACCATTTGATTATGTCGATTCACACAAACAAAATCATTAAAAAAATTCAATATGTATTCAGGAAAATAACTTTTAGCAAGCTAAGATTAGAAAGGAACTTGTTCAACTCCATGTGAAAGACCTCTATGAAAAACCTACAGCTAACACCATAGTCAATGAATATTTCCCCCAAGATCAGAAACAAGTCAATTCTCACCACTTCTATTTGACAGTGTACTGAATAAAGGCTCTAGCCAGTGAATGAAAAATAAATAAAATAAAGAAATAAAAAGCACTCAAATTAGAAAAGAAGTAAACCGCCTTTATCATTGAGGACATGATCATAAAGAGTATCTATGTATTTATTTTGTATAATCCAAAGTGTGAGAACTAACACTACTTGACTATAAGACTTATTATAAAGCCACAGTATTCAAGACAGTGAATAGAGTCCAGAAATAGAGTTGCCCAAATATGAAAAACATTTTCGAAAAAGACATAAAAGCAAATCAGTGGAGAAAAAATTGCCTAGAAAATCTGAACAATTGAATATCTGTAAGCAAAAAAATGAACATGAACCCATATCTTACACCATGTATAACAAATACCACAAAATGGGTCATAGACCTAAATGTAAAACCTAAAGTCGTAAATATTCTTAAACACAAGAAATCTTTTGTGACCTTGGGTCAAAGATTTCTTAGATATGACACCAAAAATATGATTCATAAAAGAAGAAATTGATAAAGTGAATTTCATTAAAATTCAGTACTTAGGCTTCTAAATGTACTGTCAAGAGAATGAAAAAGCAAATGAGAAAACTGGCAAAAAAATATTTTACAATCATATATTTCATAAAGGATGTGTATCTAGAATACACAAAGAATTTTCAAAACTCAATAAGAAAGCAAAGAACTCAGTTTCTTCTAAGAGCAGAAGATTTAAGAAAACTTTAATAAAGACATTTATTTCCCAAGGGAGGCAGGGGCTCCTTTTCCTCCACACCCTCGCCAACACTTGTTATTTCTTGTCCTTTTGATTGTAGCCCTTCTGACCGGTGTAAGGTGGTGTCTCACTGTGGTTTCGATTTGCATTTCCCTGATGATGAGTGATGTTGAGCATCTTTCCATGTGTCTGTTTGTGGTTGGTAGTTTTTTAAAAAGTTAAACACTTAGCATATGATCTAGTCATTCCCCTCTTTCATATTTATCTGGGGAAATGAAAGTACGTGCCATGCAAAGACTCGTACATGAATGCGTATCGCAGTTTTATGTGTAAAAGCCAAATGCTGGAAATAAAACACATGTCCATCAACGAATAACCAAACTTCAGCACATCCATGTAACGCAACAGCACCCAGCAATAAAAGGAATAAAAGGAATGGACTATGGGTAAACATGATAATGTATATAAACCTAAGTTATTTTGAGTGAAATAAGCCAGGTTAGAAAAAGGTGTAAATATCATATAATTCCATTTATACAAAATTTTAAAAATACGAACCAATCTACAAAGATAAAAAGGAGATCAGAGGTTGCCTGGGGAGGGGTAGTACAGATAGAGGCAGGAAGGAGTGATTACAAAGGGGCACCACAAAATTCTGGGGGACAACAGATTGGTTCTTCTTTATCTCGCGGTGATGGTCACAGATGTGACATGTTGCAATGTATCAAATGTAAGCTTTGTAAAGGTTCAGGTTACTGTAGTCACGTCTCACTGATATCTTTTTTTTTTTTTTTTAAGATTTTACTTATTTGAGAGACACACAGAGAGAGGCAGAGACACACAGAGAGACACACAGAGAGAGGCAGAGACACAGACAGAGGGAGCAGCAGGCTCCATGCAGGGAGCCTGACGTGGGACTCGATCCGGGGACCCCAGGATCACACCCTGGGCCGAAGGCGGCACTAAACCGCTGAGCCCCCCAGGGATCCCAAATCTTTTTTTAGAGGGGGGCTGAATGCCAGTGTCTGGGCCGCTGCCTCCAGAAGAAGTGCCTGCCCGCCTGTGCCCTGCAGCCACCAGGCTCTTGGGCCACCTCCCGTCTCAGCGGTCCTGCCACCCCACCACCTCCATCAGCCCCTCTGTAGGGCCTCCTGCTGTTTCTATGAACAGCTCCGGTCTCTCTTAGATATCATCATTATTTATCTTCTTTATGTTAAGCTTTCAGAATAAATACATTACTTAGACTCTTACCCCCACCCCTTTCCCTCTCTTACTCTTGAAACGCCTCTAACTCAATTTCCTACCTGCCGTAGTCCACTGATGAATCTCTCTAAGGTTACCCTCATCTTCCCCATCTCCAGAGTTAAATGGCCTTTCCCGGTCCCTGTCTCTTCCCTAGAGTTTCCATTCTTGATCTGCGTTTTGGCAAGCTTATCTGCTTCCCCAATTGGGCAGGACAAGTCACCATTCCCCAGTTGGGCAGGACAAGTCACCATTCTGGTGTTATCCCTTCTTGTATTCTTCCATGGCTGCAATCGATGGGTTCTTTCCTTAGGTTCTACACGAGTGACACCTTAAATAGAACTCAAATAGCTGAATCCTAACCCTTTCTCTCTCTCTCTCTCTCTCTCTCTTAAAAGATTTATTGATTTACTTGAGAAGTCAGTGAGCATGAGTGGGGGTGGGGCGGGGGGCAGGGGGACAGCGAGAAACAGGCTCTCCGCCGAGCAGGGAGCACAATATGAGGCTCACTCAAAGACCCCAAGATCCTGACCTGAGCCCGAGGCAGACAGTTAACTAACTGAGCCCCCCAGCCCCTCCCTGGATCCTCACTCTTAGCGGAAATTTGTCGGGGCGCTTAGCTAGGCCACCAGGTTAATAGGCCGAACACGTAGTTAGGTTTGGATCTCAGATAAGCACAGAATGTTTGGTATAAGTACATCCCAAATATTTCATGGGATATACTTGTACTAGGAAAATGTCACCTAACATTAAAGTCAAGTGGGGGTCCTGCATTCTTGTTTGCTAAATCTAACCGCCTTCATCCTACCTCGTCTCTTAATTACCATCATTAAAATGCCCTAAATTTTCCAGCTTTCACTTGTGTCTCTCATGGGAAAAAATGCTGTCTTTTCTGACTCTGCCCGTCAAGGCCACCCCTTCTCTGTGCTCAGCTCTTCCCTGGTCATCCCAATATTTTGCCTCATGTCTCCCTTCTCTGAGCTGGTCTCCTTCCAAATTTTCTTCATCCCAGGATCCTGAGGGGTATAATCCTCCAATCTGTTGTTCCGCTGACTCTCACTTTTGATGGGTCATTATTTTGTGTAGTTTGTAGTTTTGGCTTATGAGCTCACTTTCTGGGTTTTTGTTGTTGTTGTTGTTCTTTATGAGTCAAATTTAAATTGTGAAAGTTTTTCCATTTTGTAGTTTTTGCTTTGATTCTGCTGAGGGCCACAGAGGGTTTATCCACCTAGAAAGAGGTTTTGTTTTTTGAGACACAAAATTAAAGTTTTGGTTTCTCACAGGACCTTTTTTCTCCTTTGAAAGCCCTAGAAAAAGACATAATTCCTTATCTTTTTCTCTGCCTTGGTGGAATGTGAATTGCTTTTTATCATTGAGGGGACATTGTCCAGGGCCCCCACTCTCTGTGAACAGCCTTGGGTACAGTTTCATCCTTGGAAGGCCCAAGACCAACCTTCCTCCTCCCCATGTACTTGTTACAGCCGCATCCTCAAGGCCAGCCCCGGCTCCAGAGCATGCATCCAGGCCCGCCTTCCCATCCGCAGGCATCTGTGCACTGCTATCGCTTCACCATCTCGTCTCACTTTTCTGCCTATCATTGCTCTTCAACTCTTTTGGATTCAGCTGTCTTTAAGGATATTTTCTTTGTCACAGTTTAGCCAGTATTTGTGTATTCCAAACTCTGTATACAGCTGCAGAGTTTGCTTCCTCTTGTCATTCTTTGTGTCCTTGGCTAAGTGCCTCCACTAGACTGTAAGCCTCTTGAGCACAGGAAGCACGTTAGCACACAATCTCCCACCTAACAGAACCTCAATAATTATTTGCATGGGGATGATACTGTGTGGGGCTAATTAATGTTTGTGGCTGAAGGTTGACTAAATGTACATAGAGGAGTGCCTGGTGGCTCAGTCGGTTAAGTGTCTGCCTTCTGATAGGATCATGATCTCTGGGTCCTGGGATCGGCTCCCTGCTCAGCAAGGAGTGTGCTTCTTCCTCTCCCTCTGCCGCTCACCCCTGCTCGGGTGCTATTTCTCTCTTTTTCTCTCAAATAAATAAATAAAATCTTAAACAAATGTACATGGGAAAAAATCATTTGTACACTTCACTGCTCCTAGCACAGTACCACCTACAACCTCTTTTAATAGTAGCACTGGTGTGTGTGCATATGTATGAGAGAGAGAGAATTTGCTAGACTGATTCCTATTGGAAGAAATATCTATTTTTTAAAATGGAGTTCAATTTGCCAACATTAAGCATAACACCCAGTGCTCATCCCGCCAAGTGCCCCTCTCAGTGCCCATCACCCAGTTACCCCAACCCCCCACCCATCTCCCTTCCACTACCCCTTGTTCGTTTCCCAGAGTTAGGTGTCTCTCATTTTTTGTCATCCTCACTGATATTTTCACTCATTTTCTCTCCTTTCCCTTTATTCCCTTTCACTATTTTTTATATTCCCCAAATGAATGAGACCATATAATGTTTGTCCTTTTCTGATTTATTTATTTATTTATTTATTTATTTATTTATTTATTTATTTATTATTCTGATTTTATTTCACTCAGCATAATACCCTCCAGGTCCATCCATGTCGAAGCAAATGGTGCGTATTTGTCGTTTCTAATGGCTGAGTCATATTCCATTGTATACATAGACCACATCTAGATGAAATATCTTTGAATTTTTAGATCAATTTTTAGATTATTACCAATCTTTTTCCATGCCCATTCACCTGAGGTTCCTCATCATTCCCAGCCATAACGGGCTTACCTAATTGTCACTTTATATGGTGGGGGGGAAGGGATGAGAGGGTGGGATGCCTTGCAAAAGGATGTATCGGAATCCCAGGCAACAGGTATGGTTTTAAAATTCCTTCTCCACCCACCTCCCACTATCCTGGTTGGAAATCACTGCCTTGATCATCCCCACAAATTTCTAAGAAGCACTTCTCACTAAAATTTCCCAAAGTTGGTAATAACCAACCAAAAATGAATACATTTTTGTATCGACACGTTTTTAACAGTCAGGCATGAACAAGAATTAATATTCTGATTGGCTTCCCCAAAGCCACCTGGAAGCCCAGTGGAGTGAGACAGCAGACGGGCCATCTGACTTCCATTTTTCCCAAAGTGTCATTAAACACACGAACTCTGGGTCACCGTACTGCATCTCTCCAGGTAGCCAGCTGTAAGGATGTACTCAACAGTGTAGCAAATAATGCCTGTAGAAATGAACAGGCTCAGTGCCTCAATATAGAGAATAAAGATTTGGCTGTTTGGTTTTCAAAACCACAGAATTTTACCAGATGTGATAGTATTTTAGGGAGTGTTTTCCTAATACATTCATTCTCTTACAGGGAATGGATTTCACTATGAAATGATGCTTAAGGTGGTAAACAGAGCTTCTAAAAGCCTTGCTCCCATCTGCCATGGAGAAACAGCCCGGCAGTTTGTGAAAAGGCATTATGCCATCCAACATATTAGTCTCTCGGCTGTCTTGCTCAGATTGTCCATGTGCCTCCTTCCCAAGAGTTTGCTGGCGGAGTTCCCAGCCAGGAATGCCCACAGCCATCTGCTCCAGCTCTCGCACCCTGCCCACGTGCCAGGGGGAGCAGTCTCTCCCCAGATGCTGCTTAGGTGTTTGGACAACTACAGAAGGGCAACCTAGGAAAATTATTATGCGCTGAGGGCACGTGGGCTGTTTCTGTGTTATGATATTTTATTATACTTTGGCTGCCCTGTGTTTTCAAATTGATTCTACTAGTTGTAAACATGCACAGACGGAGTGGGGAAGGACAAGTGTAGAGTGGGAAGAGGAGCTCCCTGAGAACAACTCGGGTAAGGGGAAAACCCCAGGTGGAGATCCCTATACTGTCTCTGCTCTACCTTGAACTGGAGGTGCTATTTTGAGCAAGGCACTTCCACCTTTTATTTTACTTACATTAAATGGGAAATGGAAAAAAAAATGCAAACTAAACAAACCAATTCTGGGATTTATGGAAAAGAACTACTATCCTTAATAAAGAACTCCAACAAATTGGTGAATATAAAAAAAAAAAACACAGATAATCCATAAAAATAGTCCAAGTCCTTGATAGGTTTCATGGAACACGAAGAGCAAAAGATTACGAAGTAAGTGACAACGTGCTCACAAGTGGCCAGGAAAGTCAAAGCAACATTGGGGCACCATGTTTTTATGCGTCTGACTAGCAAATAGGAAATTAAACAAAAAATGGGCAATATCTAGTGCTGGGGAGGGTAGAGGGACACTTGCAGACACTGGAGTGGGAATGTGAATTGCTGCAGGCAACCAGGAAAGTAATTTAACAATGCCTATCAACTCTGCCAGTAATCTCGTTTGCGGGAATCTACCCTATTATAGAAACATAAACAATGTTGTTTAAAACACATGTATGGGGATTTGTATTGCCAAGTGGGAGATGACACATGCCAGAAAATAACCTGAATTGCCACTGATGGAGGAATGGTTGAACACACTAGTCCATATTACTGGTTTTCATCCAGGAATGATTTTGTTCCCCAAAGGGCTTTGGGCAATATCTGGGGATATTTTTTATTGTCACAACAGGAGGCTGCATACTGTTGACATCTAGTGGGTAGAGGCCAAGGAGCTCACTTAGCATCTTACAATGCGCAGGATAGCCACCCCAAACAAAAAATTATCTGACCCAAATATCAATAATGCTGCTACTAAGAAACGCGCGTGTGTGTGTAAATATGCTGAAGGTGAGTCCCTGAGAAAATATTAAGTTAAAAAAAGACTAATTTATCATATTATATTTTTAAAAAATATTAACAAACAACTCCAAACAATTATCTATGTATTCCCATTAGCATGGTGTAAAGCCTGGAAGTCAGTTATACCAAACTGGTAACAGTGGGAGCACCAGAGACACATGAGTGCTATACTTCGGTTTCAGATGGCTGATCAGAATCAGACGGGATGCTTTTGAAATGTTTTTATTTCCTGGCCGTACTCCAGATTTCTTTCATCAAACACCAAGAATCTGAAAATTTCAAAAGCTTTTCAGTTTTCCCTCCAAAATTATCCTTTAGAAAAGAGGGAGCTGCCTTCTATTTAAATGCCTTACCCAGTATCTCTTGCCATGGAGGCCCTCCCAATCACCTTATTTTACAGGATAATACTCTTGGTAGACAAACACAGCAGCCTAAACGCTGGGAATGATGCTAACAGAAGGCAGGTTACAGATTCTCATTCGGTCCTCACAAGGCAGAATGAGCGAGCTCTAGGCCCTCCGTCCCTTCCTAGGGCACCAAAGCCACCATAGGGGCTCCACCCCATGACCTCATTCTAACCTGTAACTTCCTCTCAGTAGCCCCACCTCCAAATACCACCACCACCCTGAGGATTAGAGCTTCAACACTGGCAACCGGGAAGGACCCAAACACTGAGTCTACAGCAATGGCCTTGCCATGGTCAGTCACTTCATGATTGCCCTTTGAGGCAAGATGAAGTTTCTTGGCAGAAGACAGTATTTCAGCTTGTGTGAAGGAGAGACAGAGGAATTGTTACGGGATAGTCCTCGCATGGGGCATAGTGAAAACACTCCGCAGTGGTGACTCATTCTGTTGTAATATGGGAGACGGCTTAGCTGAAAGAATATACCGAGCAGGTGGGTGGGAGGCTGGGCCTTGTAATGCAGACATGTGTCCTGCTCTGTTCTTCCAGCACCTGCCGCTCACAGGAAGGCAGGTACTTGCAAGGTACTTTGAAATTTTAAGGCCAAAAGGGCAGCTGTTGATGCACCAGGCCTGCTGAGAAATGCAAATCATCTTTCACTGCACTAAAAGACCCCGTGAGTAAATGCAGCTGTCAGGCATCAGGCGACGCTGGGGAGAGGAGGAGGCAGAGGAACGCTGCCCTAGTGAGCCTCAATCTCTCAGCCTCACCTTGCTGCGGCTGCAAAATGGCATGGAATAAATCATTTGAACCTTGGTTTCCTGTTCTGTTCAATGGTATTGTTAATGGCTGCTCTGAGGAATGAGGACTAGAAAAGATCCCCAAATGGCCTAAGAAGACAAAATGTGGTATTAGTATTTTCAGTGATTTTAATGATGATGTTTATTTTTAAAAATCAAATAACTTTTATTCACCTACAAGATCTTAATATAGTAAAAGGCCAGTTAAAAGCTTTCATCATTATTCAATATCCATGCACTTGTAAATACTAAATTATGAAACTAAAAACTTCCAGCGGATTAATGGGATGAAATGGAAAAGAAGTCTCAAATGAATCATCAGCAAAAATGTCTTTTCAATTTTAAAATGACTTTTCCAGGAAAGCAATAAAATTGTTATTACCTCTATTTTCCTATTTCTTGTCCCATATCACCTATAGTTTCCTATCTTTCAAAATCAGTTCAGTTTCCAAAATATCAATTAGGCTCTTACTATATGTAAGGCGTCTGGTTAGGCACCGGGAAAAGTAGATAAATGTGCAACAGCCCAAAGATGGGACATTAGAGTTTCCAGGAAGGGAGCTAAAAGGATTGATAAAAATCAATCTGCATCATGGTAATTGAATAGAAATGATGCTACTAATAACAAAATGAGATTTGTTTCTAGAATGAACAGTCATTTGTTATGATCAAACATTTTCTTCATTTTGTGCTTAGAAATGTTGCTTTAAGCTCATATGATTCACATACTCAAGTTTCATAAAATAGAACAAATTAAGTCATTGAGTATATCATGTGAATATAGGAATTTAAGAATTTAACAATTTGATGTAAGTTGCATTATTGTTTACAGGGGGAAATAAAGCTTGCAAACAAATAAATCTAATTAATCTTCATATTCATTTTATATAAAGACACTGCTGTCTTTTTTTGGCCTTGGACCATTAGGTGGAAAAGCCAAACCAATCACAGAGACAGATCAATGATTTCTTCATGTGTCTACCGTACTCATTATATTAATTAAATTAACATTAGCTGCTGAACAAATAAATCCTAAAATTCTAGTGGCCTGACGCATTAAAATTTTATTTCTTGCTCACTTTCCAGTCCAATATTAGTTTTTCTTGTTGGTGGTTGCCTTTGAATTAAAAAGACGGACTTTCTGCCACTCCATTTCCCCTTCCCCAAAATATAATAGTTGATCAGGGACAGAGTAATTGTAATAAAATTCCTATCCAGAAAAGAAAAGAGTGGAAAACATGCAGTGGTCTGTGGTTCACAGCAATGATAAAATCCTACAAATATCTGTGAGATATCTTGTGGCTTAGGTTATTTCCCTTAATTTGACCCAGATTCTGCATTCTGGAAGGATCTCCCTTGCCCACTGTTAGAAGGTAGGGGAGGAACAGTAAGGCATCCCTGCCAACTGAGAAGGCATTTGGAGATAAGAGAACAAAGCAGGCTACTCCATCCAGTATACGAGTTACTCAGGGTAACTTATTAAGGGGACATCTGGTACAGGATGATCCACAGCAGCTGCACAGCTGTTCTCAAAGGTCTGCAAAGTCCAGACCTTTGTCTACAGATTTTATCGAACAAGGGAATGCACAGAAGGGCATTTTAGTGAGATCAACAGGTTTGCATGCACCTGACAGCTAATCTTTAATTAGAGCCTATGGTACCACCTGTGTGTTGGTGGGGGTGGGGTGGAGGTAAGATCATGTTATTTCTAATAGATTCATGGAAGGCCAGAGCAAACCTCCCCCTAACCCAGCCTTGGCAGACATTTCTAAGGTACAGTGTTAATCTCCAAGGGGCCTGGAACATGGAGCCCCAAGAGGTCATCCAGTGAAAACGGGTAAGATGCGTGGCCAAAGGTGAAGTCAGTATCATCAGCACACCTATACCTATGATTCTTCACGGTCCCCGGATCTTTCAGTTAGGAAGTTCTTTCTTGTCTATCATCTTCCATGGCCACGTCTGAAATAGGCATCAAGGATGATACCCTCCTAGAAAGCCAGATAGCCCATTTCAAGCTAGTATAAGCTTAGAGACTCAGAGTTGTTTTAAAACTGCAATAGTCAAAGGTTTCTTTGTTCAAAGCTCATAGTTTTTTCAGCAGTACAGTTTCCACAAAGCCTTAGTAGATTTTTGACTATCATATACCACTAAGTTTCGGGCTGTTTTACTGCATTAGTAACTGGAACACTACCAGAGACTTAGTTCAGTGACATGGCTCATACATTCTCTGTCCTAGAGTCCTTCGCTAAAAGCTTGCAGTAATTCCACTCTTCACTTGTATCCATCAAAGAATTTGCAAGGACATACAATCCATGGCAATCTTTCTTGAAATCCCTCTTCCTTTCCCCCACACTATACTGTGTTTTAAACTTTCTCCTTTCCCCTCTGCTCTTTACCAATATTCTTTTAGTTTTCCCCATTTGTATGGTTTTCTTCTCTTCTCCCTCTTTTTTCTCTCATTCATGCATACAAAACACAATCCCTCACCCCAGTTTCTTGAGTTTTCCTACCCAATTTGCCCAACCTATATAACAAGGTCCAGATATGTGGCAGTAGTAGGGACAAGAAGCAGGTCGCACCCACATTTGACACTGAAGGTTGAGTGAAAAAAAAAGAGAGTAATACTCTCATAGAAAAATTTTTTTCCTCATTGCACTTGTATGTCTATTATCCCTTTCTTCACTGCTTCTTCTCCCTGAAGGAACACGCTCAAATTTACATAACACAGTGCTTTAGCTACTGCCCCATCACGCTTTTACTATCATCTTCTTGAAAGGAGGGCATCTTATTTTTCTGATTCTCACATGTCTACTGAATTTCCCATAAGATCACATAATGGTCTGCGAACTGCTGCATTCACTTCTCTTCCTGGCTTCTAGAACCTCATCCCGCTTCTCTCTTTTCCTCTCGTTACAGAGCTGACACAGTGTTGGCAGCTAGTGACTAGATTTTGTCTAATGGTAATTGCTTTTCTCCTTTTCTATTAGTCTCTTTAGCCTGAATGAATGTGGGGAGAAATTCCCCACAAGTGGGTGAGATCATAATCAAATGACACCCCCTAATACCACATGAGAGAGGATCTTTGCTATAGATGAGAAATTCTGAAGAGTGCTCAGAATCCTCAATCTTTTCCTATTTCAGGGTGAACTATCAACACGGGACTACGCATTGGATGGCATTAGTTTTATCTCTCCAGTTTCTGTGTGGAGCTTAGTCTGGTCTTGGGGGCATCATTTATCAGTTTTAAAGCTTCTTAGGGTTGATGTACAAATAGGATTTCTCCTTTGAACTAATACCCAGAGCTTTTGCAAAAACATACATATCAATACATTTCTTCAACAACCTTCCCTGAACTTCCTCCTTCTGACCTTTGCCGTGTTTAGTTACATCATTAAAATTGCCAATTTTAGACACATTATTGCCATTGACACATTATTGGAAAGTCAACTATTGCACTGAAAAATGATAGATTCATTCTTTATGATTTAAATATTGTAGAATTTGGACTTAAAAATTCAATATCTTATTCAAATATCTTAGTAGTACCTGACATGATCACCTCTAATTAATGCCATTTCACAAACACCTTTTCACAAACATACTGATCTATTTTTTTTCCTTTAAAAACTCCTATACATTCACATTATCATTAAGAAGTCTACAGAGAGGGGCCCCTAGGTGGCTCAGTCAGTTAAGCATCTGCTTTCAGCTTAGGTCATGATCCCAGGGTACTGGAATCAAGCCCCACATTAGGCTCCTGCTCAGCAGGGAGTCTGCTTCTCTCCTCCCTCTCCCTCTGTGTGTGCTCATACTCTGATTCTCACTCTCTCTCAAATAAATAAAATCTTTAAAAAGAGAGAGAGAGAGAATTCTACAAAGATCAGAAATTTTGAAATTAGAAGGGAACTTGTGATTACAGTTATATAAGAAATTTTTCTTACTCTTTAAGAAAGAGCTATATCAATTCCTATCTCAAGCTGCAATTTGATAGCTGAAAGAATGAGAGAACTGAAGATAAATTTTTAATAAAATTTGAGAGTTAAGTTGCAGAGAACATATCCTCTGTTACTAGTTTAAGCAAGATGGAATTTACTACAATCTATTAAGTGGCTTCAGAATCCTTGAGATGGTTAAAGAGACTCATGGATGAGTTTTCAGGGGCGATTCTTCAAATCACGCAATACAATAGGGCCCCCCGAGATCTGCTGTCTCTCCTACAATCAGATAGCCACCAGCTCCAGAGCAATGCTGTCACTGACACAATCAGATGATAATCTAAAATTGTGAGGCTGCCACCATGACCATGCACATGCACGTGAGAAAAATGGATGCCTCATGCCCTACCTCCCCAAACCCATGGAGCTTCTAACTGGACACCGGGACCATGAGCCCTCCAACCTGAGCTTGCCATCAGAAGCAGCAGAAATGTAGCATCCTCTTCACTACCATATCCCAAATCATGAGTGCAGCTGACTGGCACCTGAATCACATCTTGAAGCTTAGCTGTGAGGAAATAGGAGGGAGGTAGACTGTAGTTTTACCCTTGTTCTCTTATCCACCCCAGCAGGATGAGATGGAAGCAAGTCCCTAAAAATGAATGGTTATTGTATCTCCTGGGTGACCAATACGTTAAGCACCTGAATTGGGCTCAGGTCATGAGGTCCGATTCCTGGGATGGAGCCCTACCTCAGGCTCTGCACTCAGCAGGGAGTCTGCTTCTCCCTCTCCCCAACCCCCCCCAACTGGTGCTCTTTCTCCCTCAAATAAATAAATAAGATCTTTTAAAAAAATTAATGGCTGTAGTTGGATGTAGTTAAATGCTTTTGCATTGGATAGCTATGAAGTTTCAGAAGAAACTCTAATCTACACTTTGAAGATTAAAGAGGAACTACTAAAATCCTATTTTAAAAAATTCAGTGATAGGGATAACTTTATAAAAATTAGCTCATTATTATTAATAAACTATCAGGCCCAGTGGAATGGCAGTTTCTGGTTAGGTCTCAAATTATACATTCAGTAGAAAAACAAGACAATGCTGAAGATAAAGCTGGAGGCCAACAGAGCCTTCAGTTGAGCCAGAGGGAGAGAAAGACAGTGAATGCTCTGGAGGGTTTAATGTCAAGTTAATTTTTTCATGATGAAATTATAGAGGTATATTTATAATCAAGTAAAACAGAATTCTCCACCTCTCAATAATGAGCGAGAAATTACTGTGGAAAAGTTGGTGAATTATGATAATAAACACAGCTGCTCTGACGCAGTTAATGCAGGTGTGCACGTTAGTAATGTCAGTGACATCCATCGCCTCGGGGACGGAAAGATCAAGGAGATTCCCTGTAAGTGTGCAGAGTCAGGGCAGGAAGAAAGCCAGGCCCTAAAGGTTTTCCCCAACACTGGCAATCATAACAGTGCAATATTTCCCGCAGTTATTTAATATCAAGAGAACTGAATTCAGGCTGCCATTTCTTGCGTCCCCTCTGCCGTCCCAGTGCATAAGGGATTTGGCATCGTTCTGTCCAGTACATCATTGCAAGGCCGCTGGACAGCCAGCATTCTCCACCACTTAGCCCAGGGTACAGATGGAAAACCTCAGGATCAGAAAAGATAAATAATTTACCCAAGGTCAGTGAGATGGTGACGTGCTGAGAGGCTGCAAACTCCGACGTGACTGCAGGTCTAGCATTCGTGCCTCTTGTAGCTGGGCCGACTCCGCGGCTCCGGGGCTGGAGGGACCCAGGCACACTGACCAAGTCAGCCATGCCCTCCAGGGCACGCGGGCCAGAGGCGTCATATGACATGGCCACAGCCTATCAGAGAGAAATATATGGCTTTTCCAGGAGAAAATAAAAAGGAATTTTTTTCTCTTTTCTGTTGCCCTGGGAATTTGAAGGCATAATGGCTGGTAACCTGTTACTACCGAGAGGAGAGGGCCTACTAACAGGGCATTGGACAGAGGAGAAAGCAGAGATGAGAGATGGAGACACTGGTCTTAATGATGTCCTTTAAGTATCTAAATCCAGACATCCCTGAACCCAAAGAACCCATGGACTCTTCAGGTATATAATAAATTAGGGGGGTCTGGGGCGTGCAATCAGGTGAGGGGCCACTCTTGGTTTAGCTCAAGTCGTGATCTCAGGGTCATGAGATCAGGCCTGGCACCAGGCTCCATGCTGAGTGTAGAGAGTCTCCTGGAGGCCGTCTCCCTCTTCCTCTGACCCTCCTGCTCATGCTCTCTCTTTCATTCTAAAATAAATAAAGAAATCCTTTTAAAAAAGAAAATTCATTTATTTCTTCCTAACGTCTATTTAATACGGATTCCAAAGCTCATGTTCTTTCCATCGGGTCACACTGTTTTAAGCATCACAGAAAAAACTACCTCCAAAAGGAAATAAAAATGATCTCACATAAAAACAACTATATACCTAGTTTTATGGTATTTCTGTAGTTTACGTGTAAAATTGGTTATTAAAGTCACTGAAGAGATACTGCTTAAGCTGGCGCCCAGCGGGTTCCTCCCACCCCCGGGCACCCGCCACTCCCACCTGTGATGTGCAGGGAGGCCGGCCCCGCGCTCCAGAGAGAAGGGCTCAGCGGGAACATCGGGGAGCAGCCGGTGGGTCAGGGGGCCTCCGGGCGGAGGTGGCTGAGCCCCGATCCCCGCGGAGAGGCAGCCCAGGAGCGGGTCCTGCAGCACAGGCCGCGGATCCCAGGGCACGAGGGACACAGCCAGGATCCTGCGCGGCCCCCACACCCCCGGGGGGAGAGGGGAGGGGGGAGAGGGGAGGGCTCGGGACAGCGAGGACCTTCCTACCACCGGGGCGCCCCAGGAGAGGGGAGAGGGAGGAGGGAACCGGATAGCGAGGACCCTCCTACTTCAGGGCGCCCCAGGGGGAGGGGGAGTGGGGAGGGCACAGGACGGTGAGGACCCTCCCGACGCCCCCAGGCTGTGCAGATCAGCGCCCCCGCAGCCCGGGAGCACCCAGGCCAGTGTGGACTGGGAGCTGCGGTGGTTACTGGGGGAGCTGACCCCAGGGCTGGAGAGCAGGCCGCAGCCACTGTTGTTCCTCCTGGTGTCACTGTCTGCCTGGGAGTGGGGGCCACCAGGAGACAGAGGCCTCAGGGGGTCAACAGCTCCCTCTGAGCCTGGCACCAGCAGTGGGCAAGGCAGCTCCCCCAGGTGCACACACCTGAGCATCAGCACAGCAGCCCCTCCCCCCAGACCGGCTGGAAGGACAGGGGAAGAGCAAGTTCTCCACCAAGCAGCCCTGGAGAGCTCCAGGGTAAGTCGAGGGATTGATAGTATATAGAACTAGAGGGTCCCCCTCTTTTTTAAATTTTTCCCCTTTTTCCGTTGCAACTCATTTTTATATCAGACTAAAAATTTCTAGTATTCTTTTTCTTTTCCCACCTTAACTACAATATTTTACCACCTCTTCATTTTTAAATTTCTTCCTTTTTGACTTCCATATTTCTACAATTACAGGTCCTAGATATATTTTCCACTTTTAGATTCCTTTCAATGTACTCAATTTAATTTTGGGAGATATATGAGATATTGTTGTTTTGTTTTGTTTTCGTTGTTTTCCCTGCGTCGTTTTGTTCAACAATGGCAGAAATTCATACCTTCTAAAACATGACCAGCATGAACCCCGAACCAAGTGGAACACCCTGCCGGTCCATTCTGTGAGATTATATTCTCCCTTCATTCCTATTCAGCCCCCCTCTTTTATCTTGTTTATGTTTTGGTGGTCACTGTTGGGGCTCTCTACAAGTATTGCTGGTTTATAGAAATTTGGGACTGAGGATCTTCTAACATACAGAACTTAATACACTCAGAACCAAGAGGATCACCCTCCAGGACCTCTCAGGTACACTACATTCTCCCTCCACTACCACTTCCTCACCACCACCAATCCCCTCTTTTTTTCTCTCTCTCTTTTTCATTTTTCTTTACTATTTTTTTGTTTTTCTTTTTTCTTCTTTTTTGATTTTGGATTTTGGTTTTTTATTTTTAGTACTTTGTTTTAAAATTTGGTTTTCACTTTAGTGGTTGTTTTATTTTGTTCTGTTCTTCTTTTTTCATTTATTTTCTGGACTCTGAACACTCCTCAGAATCATCTAGGGTGGAATTTACTTAGGCCAGTGGTTGATATTCTTGACTCAGCCCACTCACAGAGCCACTCTGCACTGGACAAAATGATTAGAAGGAAGAATTCACCACAAAAGAAAGAACCAGAAACAGTACTCTCTGCCACAGAGTTGCAGAATTTGGATTTCAATTCGATGTCAGAAAGCCAATTCAGAAGTATAATTATAAAGCTATTGGTGGTTCTGGAAAAAAGCATAAAGGAAGCTAGAGACTTTGTTACAGCAGATTTGAGATCTAATCAGGTCGAAATTAAAAATAGGTTTAATGAGATGCAATCCAAACTGGATGCTCTAACTGCTAAGGTTAATGAGGTGGAAGAGAGAGTGAGTGACATAGAAGACAAGTTGATGGCAAAGAAGGAAGCTGAGGAGAAAAGAGAAAAACAATTAAGAGCCTATGAGGAAAGGCTAAGGGAAATAAATGACAGCCTCAGAAGGAAAAATCTATGTTTGATTGGGGCTCCAGAGGGCGCCAAGAGGGACAGAGGACCAGAAAGCATATTTGAACAAATCATAGCTGAGAACTTCCCTAATTTGGGAAGGAAACAGGCATTCAGATCCAGGAAATAGAGATCCCCCCAAAAATCAGTAAAAACCATTCAACACCTCGACATTTAATAGTGAAACTTGCAAATTCCAAAGATAAAGAGAAAATACTTAAAGCAGCAAGAGACAAGAGATCCCTAACTTACATGGGGAGAAATATTAGATTAACAGCAGCCCTCTCCACAGAGACCTGGCAGGCCAGAAAGGGCTGGCAGGATATATTCCGGGTCCTAAATGATAAGAAAATGCAGCCAAGAATACTCTATCCAGCAAGGTTCTCATTCAGAATGGAAGGAGAGATAAAGAGCTTCCAAGATAGGCAGAAACTGAAAAAATATGTGACCACCAAACCAGCTCTGTAAGAAATATTAAGGGGGACCCCATAAAGAAAGAGAAAGTCCAAAGACATAATCCACAAAAACAGGGAATGAATAGGTATTACGATGACATTAAATCCGTATCTTTCAATAGTAACTCTGGACGTGAATGGGCTAAATGATCCTATCAAAAGACCCAGGGTATCGGACTGGATAAAAAAGCAGTACCCATCTATTTGCTGTCTACAAGAGACTCATTTTAAACCCAAGGACATCTCCAGCCTGAAAACGAAAGGTTGGAGAACCATTTACCATTCAAAAGGTCCTCAAAAGAAAGCAGGGGTAGCAATCCTCATATCAGATAAATTAAAGTTGATCCCAAAGACTGTAGTAAGAGATGAAGAGGGACACTATATCATACTTAAAGGATCTCTCCAAGAGGACCTTACAATCATGAATATTTATGCCCCTAATGTGGGAGCTGCCAAGTATATCAGTCAATTAATAGCCAAAATAAAGACATACTTAGATAATAATACACTTATACTGGGAGACTTCAAAACTGCACTGTCTGCAAATGACAGATCTTCTAAGCACAATATCTCCAAAGAAACAAAGGCCTTAAATGATACATTGGACAAGATGGATTTCACAGATATTACAGAACTTTCCATCCCAATGCAACTGAATACACATTCTTCTCAAGTGCACATGGAACTTTCTCCAGAATAGACCACATACTGTGTCACAAATAAGGTCTTAACCAATACCAAAAGATTGGGATTGTCCCCTGCATATTTTCAGACCATAATGCATTGAAACTAGAACTCAGTCGCAAGAAGAAATTTGGAAGAAACTCAAACACGTGGAGGTTAAAGAGCATCCTGCTAAAAGATGAATGGGCCAACCAGGAAGGTAGAGAAGAATTGAAAAGATCCATGGAAACTAATGAAAATGAAGACACAACCATTCAAAATCTTTGGGATACGGCAAAAGCCGTAAGAGGAAAATACATCACAGTACAAGCCTCCCTCAAAAAATTGGAAAAGACTCAAATACACAAGCTAACCTAAAGGAACTGGAGAAAGAACAGCAAGTAAAGCCTACACCAAACAGAAGAAGAGAGACAATAAAAATTTAAGCAGAACTCAATGAAATAGAGACCAGAAGAACTATAGGACAGATCAGCAAAACCAGGAGCTGGCTCTTTGAAAAAAGTAATGAGATAAATAAACCCCTAGACAGTCTTATTAAAAACAAAAGAGAAAAGACTCAAATTTAAAAAAATCACAAACGAAAGAGGAGAGATTACAACCAAAACCAAAAAAATACAAAAGATTTAAAAGCATATTATGAGCAGCTATATGCCAACAAATTAGGAAATCTAGAAGAAATGAATGCATTTCTGGAAAACCTCAAATTACCAAAACTGGAACAGGAAAAAATAGAAAACCTGAACAGGCTGATAACCAGGGAGGCAATTGAAGCAGTCATCAAAACCTCCCAAGACACAAAAGTCCAGGGCCAGATGGCTTCCCAGGGGAATTCTACCAAACGTTTAAAGAAGAAACAATGCCTATTCTACTAAAGCTGTTCTGAAGGATAGAAAGGGATTGAATACTCCCAAACTCATTTTATGAGGCCAGCATTACCTTGATTCCAAAACCAGACAAAGACCCCAAAAAGGAGAATTATAGAGTAATATCCCTGATGAACACAGATGCAAAAATTCTCAACAAGATACTAGCCAATAGGATGCAACAATACATTAAGAAGATTATTCATCATGACCAAGTAGGATTTATCCCTGGGATGCAAGGTTGGTTCAACACTTGCAAAGCAATCAACATGATAGAGCACATCAACGAGAGAAAAAACAAGAACCATATGATCTCCTCAATAGATGCAGAGAAAGCATTTAACAAAATACAGCATCCATTCCTGATCAAAACTCTTCAGAGTGTAGGGATAGAGGGAACATTCCTCAGCATCTTAAAAGCCATCTACGAAAAGCCTACAGCCAATATCATTCTCGATGGGGAAACACTGAGAGCCTTTCCCCTAAGATCAGGAACAAGACAGGGATGTCCACTCTCACCACTCTATTCACCATAATACTAGAAGTCCTAGCCTCAGCAATCAGGCAACAAAAATAAATAGAAGGCATTCAAATTGGCAAAGAAGAAGTCAAATTCTCCCTCTTCACAGATGACATGATAGTGTACATAGAAAACCCAAAAGACTCCACCCCAAGATTGCTAGAACTCATACAGCAATTTGGCAGTGTGGCAGGATACAAAATCAATGGCCAGAAATCAGTGGCATTTCTCTACACTAACAATGAGATTGAAGAAAGAGAAATTAAGGAGTCAATCCCATTTACAGTTGCACCCAAAAGCATAAGATACTTAGGAATCAACGTAACAAAGAGGTAAAGGATCTATACCCTAAAAACTACAGAACACTTCTGAAAGAAATTGAGGAAGACACAAAGAGATGGAAAAATATTCCATGCTCATGGATTAGAAGAATTAATATTGTGAAAATGTCAATGCTACCCAGGGCAATTTACACGTTCAATGCAATCCCTATCAAAATACCATGGACTTTCTTCAGAGAGTTGGAACAAATCATCTTAAGATTTGTGTGGAATCAGAAAAGACCCCGAATAGCCAGGGGAATATTGAAAAAGAAAACCAGAGCTGGGGGCATCACAATGCCAGATTCAAGCTATATTATGAAGCTGTGATCATCAAGATGGTGTGGTACTGGCACAAAACAGACACATAGATCAATGGAACAGAATAGAGAATCCAGAAATGAACCCTCAACTCTATAGTCAACTAATATTCAACAAATGGTGCTGGGAAAATTGGACATCCACATGCAGAAGAATGAAACTAGACCATTCTCTTACACCATACACAAAGATAAACTCAAAATGGATGAAAGATCTAAATGTGAGACAAGAATCCATCAAAATCCTAGAGGAGAACACAGGCAATACCCTTTTAGAACTTGGCCACAGCAACATCTTGCAGGATACATCTATGAAGGCAAGAGAAACAAAAGCAAAAATGAATTATTGGGATTTAATCAAAATAAAAAGCTTCTGCACAGCAAAAGAAACAGTCAACAAAACTAAAAGCCAACCTACAGAATGGGAGAAGATCTTTGCAAATGACGTATCAGATAAAGGGCTAGTATCCAAGATCTATGAAGAACTTATTAAACTCAACACCCAGGAAACAAACAATCCAATCTGAAATGGGCAAAACAGATGAACAGAAATTTCACCAAAGAAGACCTACACATGGCCACCGAGCACATGAGAAAATGCTCCGCATCACTTGCCATCAGGGAAATACAAACCAAAACCACAATGAGATCCCACCTCACACCAGTGAGAAGGGTGAAAATTAACAAGACAGGAAACATCAAGTATTGGAGAGGATGTGGAGAAAGGGGAACCCTCTTGCACTGTTGGTGGGAATGGGAACTGGTGAAGCCACTCTGGAAAACTGTGCGGAGGCTCCTTGAAGAGTTAAAAATAGATCTGCCCTACCACCCAGCGATTGCACTGCTGGGGATTTACCCCAAAGATACAGATGCAGTGAAACTCCAGGACGCCTGCACCCCGATGTTTATAGCATCGGTGGAAGGAGCCTCGGTGTCCATCGACAGATGATGGATAAGGAAGCTGTGGTCTGTGTATACAGTGGAATATTCCTCAACCATCAGAAAGGACGGACACTCACCATTTGCTTCAACGTGGATGGAACTGGAGGGTATTATGCTGAGCGAAGTAAGTCAATCGGTGAAGGACAATCATCATCACATGGTTTCACTCATATGGGGAATATAAAAAATAGTGAAAGGAATTATAGGTGAAAGGAGGGGAACTGAGTGGGAAATATCAGTGAGGGTGATGGAACATGAGAGACTCCTACCTCTGGGAGGTAGTGGAAGGGGAGATGGGTGGGGGGATGCGGTGACTGGGTGACGGGCACTGAAGGGGGCACTTGATGGGATGAGCACTGGGTGTTATATGTTGGCAAATCAAACTCCAATAAAAACAAGTGTAAAAAAATAAATAAAGTCACTGAAAAAATTTTGAGTTTGAAGAGACTTGAATAATTTTGTCATAAGGTAAATTACTTGAAAATGTTGTAGCCTTTCTCAAGACAGGCTATTAAACATTAATAACCTCTTAAAAACGAATTGTACCTTCCCCTTCCATCAAAGCCAATAATAAATGGCATAAATTAAGATGCTTTGTAAAACTAATAATTAGTCCATAAATATAAAACATATTTCTTTAAGATGATATTTCAAATCAAATTTACTGTCAATTTTAACATTTCTCCATAGAACATGACTCAAAAGCATAGATCATATGAAGGATAGGCAAGGTGCAGTAGGCACTAAAGTACAGTAGGGAAGAAGGGATCCAGGACACTAGCTCCTTCTTACTTCTAATTATTAACAAAGTGCATATATCAGGCATGGTGGGCCAGGAAGTTAAAATCGAAATCCCAAATTTCAGTAGGTTTTATTTTTGTCTACTTTCTTCTTTGCTCATGCTAAATGTGCAATGTGGGTCGGGGACTCCGCTGCATTGTCACTCAGGGTTGGAGGCTCCATCTGCCACCTTGTAGCCGAGCCATCTAGAATACTCAGCTTCCTTCTCTGCTGCGGCAGAGAGAGAATGTAGAACTCACAGCTGTTGTTCAAGACTCACAATAGAAGTGACGTACATCATTTCTGCTCCCAGCCTTAGGCAAAATTAGTCACACAGCCCCAGTTTTAGCTAAAAGAAAGGCTGAAAAATGACAGTGAATCACACACAATATTTGAGGAGCAATAACTATGTTGTCTAGGATATCCAATAACAGAAAGGAATGGAATGGAAGTGGTGCTCCCTCGACCCTTAGCTAGTATTATAACTACATTATGTTTACAAGTCTATCTTGTACTTATCTATTACTTTTAGACTTTTTAAAAAGCAAATTTCCACACCAATTAGATGGACTGCAGCAGATGTAGACATTAAGGTAATCAATGACTCTGGAGTATAAGTTATTACATCTGGTAACTTATACTGGGGTGAATATACCTTTAGTCAGTTAATCAATCAGCCAGAATGGCCTAAGCTGATAAAGGGCAAGTGTGTATGTGTATGTGTGTGTGTGCATGTGTGTTTCACGAGCGTCCATCCTCAGTCTCAGGAGAACATGAGTATGCTTGCTTCATCTGCCTCAGTTTACTGGATGTAAGGAAAGATGGAGTGGGACACCTGAAGAGTAACTTTTTTTTTCATGCCAATAATTTATTGAATGGAGGTCTGTACCCAGGCAAACCTTACTGTGGAAACCAAGACATCAGGAGCTCCCTGCTCCAACCCCCTCAGCCCTCCGGGGTGGGGAGAGGAGGGAGGAGACTTCAGGGGCAGAGGACAGGAGGGGGGACACAGCTGTAGAAGGGAGACAGGCTAGGTTGGACAGTGTGAATTGACTTTTTTTTTTGAATTGACATTTTTTTAAGAAAAAAATTATAACAATCTATTTACACCGGGGGCAGAGGGGAGCGGTTGCAGGGAAGGAAGAGGAGTAGACAGGTCGGTCTGGTTCTATTTACAAGGGACACAGGAGGGGAGGAGGGGTTGAAGGAGTGTAGGCCTGTAGGAGGGGAGAGGGCCAAGGGGGTAGGAGGTCCTCATGCCATGCCCTCTACCCCTGTCCTTCCTTCTCTTCCCTCCCCACAACTAGTTAAAATCCTCTTAAAAATCCCACCACTGGGCGAGGCTGGTGAGGGAGGGACTGGAGGTAGGGGCAGGGACTCATTTACCTCTGCCCTCTAGTCTAGGGGCCCAGCCAGGTCAGGAACTTGATGGGCTATGGTCCCCCTTCCTGGCTGGGTGTTTTTCAAAATTATAAAGTAGCCAGTAGTGATACCTATACATTTGATTTTAGGATAATAAAGGAACATCTAAATTCTCTGCTACAAAGGGATTGGATCTGAAAAGGTTGTGAAGCAATGTGTTAGGCAGTATGGCATGATGTTTAAAATCATGAAGTTCAGAGGTAAGTAGATCTGCCCTCAAGCTTAGTTCTATTATATAACCTCAGGCAAATAACCTAACCGCTCTAAACCTTAACAGATAGGAGGTTCTCATCTCTAGAATGGAAATACTACCTGTTACATTAGTCATTTTGACGGCTAAAGGAGATAGATGGTTAGCTTCCTGCCTGCCCTTTAGCAAGCAAGCAACAGATAAATTATGGCCATTATTTCTAAGTTATTATTATAAATACAGTTTAAAATTCAGCATAAAACATACAGAAGCTTGAGTCTCAGAACCTTAGAGATCTTACGTGGTACTGTCAAAATGGCTTGCTTTGTTTTTCTCTAGTCCCCTGGGTCGGGGGCGGAGCCGTGGTTTCTATTTCCTCAACTTCTAGCTAAGCCCTGTCAAGTCAGTTTGAGAAATAGAAGCAGTAAAAGTGCATTTCCATGGAACCCCTGGATTTTTTTGTCAGTATCTCTCTGCTTTCTTTTTCCTCTTAACAAATAGTTACTTTATCTATGCGCATGCCATCAACTAACAATGCACCTTCCACCCACACAGGCTGCCATCTTGGTGGGTATGAAAGGATGGCTCTATTTTTACCTGCCTTCAGGAGCTGGCTCTTTGAAAACAGGCAGTTCTCCTATAGGATGGAAATGTGTTTCTACTTTGCTTTAGGGTCAGACATAACACAAGGTGTTGATGATTCCATCAGTAAAATATGCTTTATAAGATTAGCTATCCAGACTAAATTGGGCCATGTCTTTACAATCCCCTCCAACCTATTCCTAAATTTCATTACACAGTGTGGCTGTTAAATGCCCCAAAAGAGACATTTTCAACTCCTATCCCAGACCTTCGCAGACTTGAGATATACTGCCTAGGGATATTCTTCCCCTCTAGCGAGGAAAGGGAAACTATTTGATGCCAAAGAAAATACATTGAAGCTGAAACTTCTAATTTTTTATCCTATTTTAGTATTAGAAAAAGCCCCCAAATAATCTCAATGTCATCAAAATGACTGAAACTGACCACTTGTTTTGACTTGTTTAATTTCCCATTTTTTCCCTAGGAAGTCGAACATAATATTAAAGGGTTTAAAAATCAAAAGAGGGAGGAGAAAGATGATTTCTTTAAAAGGAATTTAGGATTTCATTTTTCTTTCTACATGAAGGCTCTTCTATAAACTCCCATAACAATGATGTCTGACATTTTCTAAGATTTCTAATGCTCACAATTAACCAATTTTAAGAAAATTGCTGCACTTTACAAGCAATACCATATTTCAGCCATCTTTCCCCTGAATGATGAGCATATGGTGGTCACTGATCCTGAGAAGCAGGCATGAAGTGTGATCAAGCCCACAGATGAGATCCCACTGATCATGAACTCTGAGCCCTGAGAAGACCTTGGGGACTGCCTGATTCAACTCACTCACTCTCTAGGCTAGGTTGCAAATTGATCCCTTCTGAGGGAACAACAGTCTCTTCAACAAATCTGTACTGATCTACTCTATAACAGGCACTGTTCTAGGTACTAGAGATACAGCAATACAAACCAAAACAAAACAGAATCAAACCCCTGCCTTGGTAGAGTTCATAATCCAGTGGGAGAAGACAGTCAATAAGAAAAATATATTAGTATATTTGATAATGTTTTAGAAAATGATAAATCCTAATAGAAAAAGCAAGAAGGCTGTTGGGAGTGCCAGGGAGTGGAATGCGTCTTAGTAGCAGGGACAGGGTGGGCCTCATTGTGTTGGTGACATCAGAAAAAAGATATGAAGGAGGTGAGATTGTGCACCATGGAGATCTCTAGGGGAAGAACATTCTAAGCAGAAGGAAGCTTCCGTGGAAAACCTGTTTGAATAATAGCACAGAGTCTAGTGTGGTAGAAGGGGTAAGCAGAGGAGTTGTAGAGGGGAGGCCAGGTAGGTCTGGGCACCAGATCCTATGGGGCCTGTGGGCCATCCCAAGGATGTTGGCTTTCACTCAGAGTGAGATAGGGAGTCACTGCAGAGTTTTGACTAAAGACATGACATGATTTGAATTAAGTTTTAAAAGGATCACTCTGGCTGGAGAATGGCCTGTGTAGTGGAGCGAAAAAAAATCTTTTTCCTCTACACTATTCTTTTTTTAGTTCAATGGTTCTGGCCCTACAAATTTTACTGACAAAAGACAGATTAAGAGACAAAAAGCATACAAATTTTCCTTGATATTAATTTTTAGGAGACACAGGGAAAAGGTGAAGACTCAAAGAAGTGGCTGAGCCTAAGAGTTAATGTACCATTTTTAAAAAGATCAATACGCCATAGAGACATAACAAGACAAAGGGAAAGGTTATTTAGGCTTTTCAGGGTTGCAAACTGTGGGAAGGTAGTATATGGTAGAGATGGGAGGTAAGGGCTATCTTAGCGAGGTTTGCTTGTAAAGGTCCATCTGGGTGCCCATTTTCCACCTTCTACATGGTCATAAAACATCCCCAGGAGAGGGCATTGAGGGCAGTCCTCTTTCAGGAGTCTCTGCTTTTCTTTTAGTCAGATAAGGAAAGTTCCAGGAAGACTTCTTTCTGCATCTGTTGATTCTCCAATGCCTTTAGCTTCGAGTAGTCCTCCCAAAGTGGCATGCTTTAGGGTGGCATATTCTGATCTTCAACTTGCATGAGGACAAAGATGGGAGAAGGGAGTCTCACAGGAGGCTCCTACAATAGTTCAGGTAGAAGATAATGGAGGTTTGGACCAGAGTGAAAACAGCGAAGGAGGTGAAGGATACTCAGATCTAGACTTCTATTGATGGTAGAGCCAGCACGACTTCCTATGGTATGGACATGGGGTGCAATAGAAGAGTCCATGATGACTCCAAAGTTTTGAGCTGGGAACGGTGAGTCATTAGGCTGGTTGAGAGAATGAATGGTCTCCAATTCAGTTTTGTGTGTTATTCCTGGAATTCGTTTGGCTCTGTAGATAGAGGTTAAAAATATTTCAGTATCCTCAGAGGCTTCTAATGCTCGTTGAACAGTTTCTGAGCCAACAGGCCAGGTCAACACAAAGTAATGTCCCACACCAGCTATATAGGATGCAGCCTGTCTGAATTTCACAGGTTTCCCTGCTGAGACAGACAAGGGCTCACCTTGGAAGTCTCTATTGTCTTTACAACTTCGCCCTAAGGGAACATTCGAGTTCAGATGTCTGCTTTCTTTAAAAAAAAAAAAAGAAGAAGAAGAAGAAGTAAATGAAGCCATTTAATCATTCTGTAAAAATATGACCAAGACGGATACCTGAGTGGCTCAGTTGGTTAAGCGTCTGCCTTGGGCTCAGGTCATGATCCTGGAGTCCTGGGATTGAACCCCACATCAGGCTCCCTGCTCAGTAGGGAGTCTACTTCTTCCTCTGTTCCTCCCCCACTGGTGGCTATCTTCTCTCAAATAAATAAATAAAATATATTATTTTAAAAATAATATGATTAAGAGAAGACAGTTTCTCTTCATTATTGCTGTAGGGAAAATTCAGATAGCTCTTGACCCTGCTAGAATCCAGAATCAAGAAGATTGCCTAAAGGATAACCTTTTTGCCACTGGTGAGGTTCCTTCACTGGCCTGGACCAGGCAGGTTCCCTGTCCCCATATCCCATGAAACAGCAGTCTTTTTTTTTTTTTTTGTAACTTTCTCCTCAGTTTTATTGAGATATAATTGACATATGACATTGTATAAGTTTAAGATGTGTACTATGATTTGATATATGTATATATTATAAAATGATTACCACAGTGTTTAGATCAAATCAGTCACTTCGCATAGTTCCAAGTTTTATTGTGATAAGAACTCTTCAGACCCACTCTCTTAGCAACTTTCAAATATACAATATAGCACTGTGAACTATAGTCATCATTACACGTTACAACCCCAGAACGTATTTGTGTTATACCTAGAAGTTTGTACCTTTGGCGACCTTCACCAAATCTCCACACTCCATCTTCTGCTTCTGGCAGCGACCAATTCAATCTGTTTCTATGAGTTTGATTTTTTAGATTCCGCATTGAAGTGAACAATGAGCGTGTCTTAACAGAATCTTTTTGCCAACAAAAGGTAAGGAAAGCAAAACATTACTGTTCTTAATACTTACACTTTGTACTATTACAGTTAATTTCCATACATCACATGTTTAAGCTCATTCTGTCTGCTTTCAAATGCTATGCACATTTCACTACACCTTATCCTCAAGGAATTTACAGATTAGCAAAGGGAAGGAATACACAGATAATGACAATATAAGTGTATAAGAAGAGCCATGAGAAGTTCAAGTAATCATAGGAAATCAGAACACAGACTCTAGAGCCAAGTAGTTTAAATTCAAATCCTTTCTCTGCCACTTACTGGGTGTGCAGCCCTGGGAAAATTAGTTAACCTTGCTGTACTTTGATTTTCTCATTTGTGAAATGGGAATACTAATAGCAATTAACTTGTAGGGTTATTGTGAGAATTGAGTGAGTATATATACACACACACACACACACACAGTAAGTGACATATATGTGTTGCTGTTGATGATGAGGAGTATTAGAAATGCTTCAAAGAAGAAATGACATAAGAAAGGGTAGTACTGGGCCACCTGGGAGGCTCTATGGTTTAGTGCCTGCTTTTGGCCCAGAGCGTGTTCCTGGAGTTCTGGGATTGAGTCCCACATCGGGCTCCCTGCATGGAGCCTGCTTTTCCTTCTGCCTGTGTCTCTGTCTCTTTCTGTGTGTCTTTCATGAATAAATAAAATAAGAAAGAAAGAAAGAAAGAAAGAAAGAAAGAAAGAAAGAAAGAAAGAAAGAAGTACTTGGTTAGTAACAATTAAGGAGAAACTCCAAACACAGAGACTAGAATTACAGAAGATTTGGAAACTGGGGAATATCACAGGAGAAACAGTCACAGAGTTTGACTGGAGTGCAGAGTGGTGATCTCCATGCAGTTACATGCATAAAGGGTTCTAGGTGTGCTTTGTTAAGTTATAGCCCCAGGCCAGAGATGTGATTTGGCCCCTTTCCAGGGAAGTGACCCCTACTGCCAGTTCTTAAAACTAGTGAATAAGCAATTAGGAGACTGAAGTGAGGAAGGCAGATGGGGGTCAGATTGCAATCCTAATGCCAGGGCAAGGGGTTGAGCCTTACTTTTCACTACTGAAGAGTTGTGATAATGAGTGCTATTATCAGAGATGTTCCCAAATGTGAAAATGCACAATTCTAAAACAACATTATCAACTGTTTCATATTGTACATTGTATAAGAAAGTATATTACTTAATCAAAAGCCATTCTGAGGGGAAGATGGCAGTGTGGGAAAGTCCTAGGCTTGCCTCCGCCCACCAACAGAACGGGAAAACACCTGTGTCAGTATCAATAATCTCGAAAATGACCCAAAAGATTGGCAGAACATGCTGTCCACAGCTACATATACAGAAGAGGCCACCAAGAGGGACTTGGAGAGCTGTCCACTGGAGGGACAGTTGTAGAGAGGGGAGAGAAAAACATCCTCTTACTGGGCACCCCAGGCTTGAGGTACCTGTATGGGGAAAACATTTGGCTTCAAGAACCAGAGGGGCCTAATTCTGTGAGTTCCTACAATTGGTGGGGATTAACACCTGGAACTTTAAAAATCAGTGAGCTCAGTTCTGGGAGAGTTGGAGGGGGGGGTTGTTAGTGAGAAGAAACGGAGTCTTCACCTTTAAAGATACAGCACAACAAAGACGTCTGCAGAGATACAGCATAGAAAAAGCATTTTGAAAACTGCCTGCAGTGTACAAGAGGGAGATTTGGTTACTAATCTCAGAACCTGTGATGGAGGGGCAGGGAACTTTGAAAGACTTCTCCAGGAACAAGGCACCTTTCTCTCCCCACCCCCCAGCCTAGACACCTCCAGGACCCAGCAGAGTGCCAACACTCTTCTCTTAGCTTGCCAACTGTGTGCCCCGCCCCCACATTCTCCTAAAGACACTCCCCCTCCAGCCAGACTGGCCTGTCTGGGCAGCTGCAGGTCCACTCCAATATGCCATTGGCCACAGTCAAGCCAAAGCAGTGCTACAAGCCTGGTGGCATGCAAGCAGCCTTATCAGGGGCCAGCACCACTACAAAGTATTTCCAGCCCTGGGAGAGGGGAAGATAACCATTCACACCAATCTGACTGCAGCCCTAGCACTGGGGCGGGGAGAGACATGTGTTTTGATTGTAGGCCCCATTAACCAATAAAAATCCCTCAGGGGAAAGCACAGGGAAAGTGCCCTGTAGTTTTATGCTACTGCATCTCTGGCAGATGCCTGGGCTGACTTAACTCAAGCCCAAGGTGGCTCTAGCCTGGCTCACTAACAACACAGGGACCGAACCTTACTCACAAAAGGCAAAGGGAGCCAGCAGATAGCTGGACTGAAGGCAAAAGCAGCTCAGCCACAACCATAGGGCAAACACAGCCCTGAAGTGCCAGGTTCTGGTGAACAGGGGACATTGCACTGCTGGATACTACAGGACCTCTTCTTCATAAGGCCACTACTTGCAAAAGCAGGGAACATAGTTGACTTTCCTAACACAAATAAACAAACACAGAGAGTTAGACAAAATGATGAGATAGAAGAATATGTCCCAAGGAAAGTAGAGGACAAAATCACAGCAAGAGAGCCAAATCAAAAGGAGATAAGGAATATGCCTGAGAGGGAATTTAAACTACTGGTCATAAAGATACTCACTGGACTTGAGAGAAGTGGAGGGCCTCAGTGAGACCCTCAACAAAGGGATAGAAAACATAAAAGAGAACCAGTCAGAGAGGAAGAATTCAACTGAAATTAAAAATACACAAAATGGGACAAATAGTAGACCAGAGGAAACAGAATAACATACTAGTGACCTGCTGGAGAGAGTAATGGAAAGCAATCAAGCTGAACAAGTGAGAGAAAAACAATAATAAATAATAATAATAAAGTTAGAAAACTCAGTGACTCCATCAAACACAACATTTGCATTATAGGGATCCTAGAAGAAGAGGGAGAAAAAGGAGCAGAAAATTTATTTGAAGAAATAATATCTGAAAACTTCCTGAATCTGGGGAAGGAAATAGAAATCCAGATCCAGGAAGCAAAGGGATCCACCAACAAAATCAAGCCAAGGAGATCCACACCAAGACAAGTAGTAATTAAAATCACAAAAAATAACAGTATTTTAAAAGCAGCAAGGAAAAAGAAAAAAAGTCACAAACCAGGGAAATCTTATAAGGCTATCAGCTGATTTTTTTGGCAGAAACTTTGTAGGCCAGAAGTAAGTGACATGATACATGCAAAGTTGAAAGGAAGAAATCTGGAGCCTAGAATACTCTATCCAGCAAGGCCGTCATTCAAAAGAGAAGGAGAGATAAATAGCTTCCCAGATGAACAAAAGTTAAAAGAATTCATGACTACTAAACCAGCTCTATCAGACATATTAAAGGGGACTCTTTGAGTGGAAAGGAAAGATCTAAGTAAAAATAAGAAAAGTAGGAAGCACAAAAGCAGCAAAAATTAGTCTATCTATAAAAATCAGTCAAGGGATTCACAAAATAAAAGGCTATAAAGTATGATACTATATACTTAAAACATGGCGGGAAGGAGAGGAGTAAAGAATAGGTTCAAACTCAAGTGACTATCAGAAAACAACAACAAAAAAACCAATTTAGGTAACCATCAACTTAATATAGACTGCTATATGCATAAGATATTATGTATAAACCTAATGGAAACCACAAATAAAAAATCAGTAATAGATATGCAAAAAGTCAAGGAAAAGGAATTCAAGTATATCACTAAATAAGCCAACAAATCATGAGGAAAAGAAGAAGAGAAGAAAGAAACAGAGAACGACAACAAAGAAAACCCACAAAGCAAGTAATACAATGGCAATAAGTACATATCTATTAATAATTATTTTGAATATAAATGGGTTAAACACTCCAATCAGAAATATAGGTGATGGAACAGATTAAAAAGCAAGATCCATCTTGCCTACAAGACACTCATTTCAGACCTAAAGACACATACAGATTGAAAGTGATTTGCAAGATTGTGCAAATGGAAATGAAAAGAAAACTGAGGCAACAATATTTATATCAGATAAAATAGACTTTAAAACAAAAATTGTAACAAGAGACAAAGAAGGACATACCTAATCATAAAGGGAACAATCCAAGAAGAGGATATAACAATTGCAAATATTTATACACCCAAATACATAAAGCAGCTAATAAGAAATATAAAGGAAGCAATCAATAGTAACACAGTCATAATAGGGGACTTTATATCCCATTTTTAACAAAGGATATATCATCTAAGCAGAAAATCAATAAGAAAATAGGCATTTTCTTGAATGACGCATTGGGCCATATGGATCTAACAGATATAGCCAGAAATTTCTATCCAAAAACAGCAGAATATACATTGCTTTCAAGTGGATGTGGAATATTCTCCAGAATAGATCATATATTAGGCCACAAAACAAGTCTCAACAAATTTAAAAAGATTGAAGCTATACTGTGTACTTTTCTGCTCACAATGTAATGAAACTAGAAACCAACCAGAAGAAAAAATATGGAAAGAGCACAAATACATGGAAATTAAATAACATGCATGAAATAATGAATAGGTCAACCAAGAAATCAAAGAGGAAATAAAAAAGTACATAGAGACAAATAGAAATGAAACATGACAGTCCAAAATCTTTGGAACACAGCAAAAGTGAATTAAAGAGGGAAATTTATAACAATACAGGCCTACTGCAAGAAAAACAATCTTGAACAATCTCACCTTACACCAAAATGAATTAGAAAAAAAACCAAACAAAACCCCCAAACCAATAGAAGGAAGAAAACAATAAAGATTAGAACAGAAATAAATGAAGTGGAAACCAAAAAAAAAAGAGAGGGAGAGAGAAAGAAAGAGGCAGAGAACTCAAACAGAATCAGAAATGAAAGAGGAGAAATAACTGATGCCATAGAAAACCAAAGGATTATGAGAGAATGTTATGAAAAATATATGCCAACAAACTGGAAAACTCAGAAATGGATAAACTCCTAGAAACATATAACCTTCCAAAACTGAAGCAAGAAGAAATAGAAAATTTGATGTAGCAATGAAATTGAATCAATAATCAAAACACTCTCAGTAAACAAAAGTCCAGGTCCAGATGGCTTCACAGGTAAATTCTACCAAACATTTTAAAAGTTAATGCCTTTTCTCAAACTATTCCAAAAAAAAAAAAATAGAAGAGGAAAGAAAGCTTCCAAGTTCATTCTATGAGTCCAGCATTACATGATACCAAAACCAGATAAAGATGCTACAAAAAAAAAGAGAGAGAGAGAGAGAAAAGAGAAGTATAGGCCAATATCTCTGATGAACGTAGATGCAAAAATCCTCAAAAAAAAATACTAGCAACTCAGACTTAATAATACATTTTAAAAAATCATTCACCACAATCTACTGGAATTTATTCCTAGGATGCAAGGGTGATTCAATATTTGCAATCAATCGATGTGTTACATCACAACCACAAGAGAAAGGATAAAAACCATATGATCATTTCAATAGATGCAGAAATAGCATTTGAAAAAGTACAGCATCCATTCATGATAAAAACTCTCAACAGAGTAGGTTTAGAAGGAACATACCTCAACACAATAAACAGAAACATATATGAAAAACCCACAGTTTACATCATACTCAATAGTGAAAAATTGAGCTTTCGCCCTAAGATCAGGAACAAGACAAGGATGTCAAATCTTACCACTTTTATTCAACATAGTACAAGTCCTAGCCATAACAATCAGACAAGAAAAATAAATAAAAGGCATCAAAATTGGTAAGGAAGGAGTAAACCTTTCACTGTTGTAGATGACATGATACTATATACAGAAAACCCAAAGACTATACTAAAAAACTACTAGAACTGATAAATGAATTCAGCAAGGTTATAGGACACAAAATTAATGTAAAGACATCTGTTTTATTTGTATATACTAATAATGAAGGAGCAGAAAAAGAAATTAAGAAAATAATCCCATTTACAATTATACAAAAAATCATAAAATACCTAGGGAATAAACTTAACCAAGGAAGTGAAAGATCTGAATTCTGGAAACTACAACACTGATGAAAGAAATTGAAAACAAACATAAACAAATAGAAAGACATTCCATGCTCATAGATTAGAAGAACAAATATTGATAAAATGTCTTTACTACCCAAAGCAATCTACATACAGATTTGATGTGATCCTTATCAAGATACCAACAGTATTTTTCACAGAACTAGAACAAACAATCCTAAAATTTGTAGGGAACTAGATTCGAATAGCCAAAGTAATCTTGAAAGAGAAAAACAAAGCCAGAGATATCACAATCCCAGATTTCAAGTTATACTACAAAGCTGTAATAATCAAAACGGTATGGTAATGGCATAAAAACAGATACAGTGATCAAAAGAACAGAATAGAAAGCTCAGAAATAAACTCATGATTATATGGTCTATTAATCTTTGACAAAACAGAGTATGTAATGAGAAAGAGACAATCCCTTCAACAAATCATATTGGGAAAACTGGACAGCTACACACAAAAGTAGGAAACTGGACAGTTTGTTACACCATACATAAAAATAAACTCAAAATGGATTCAGGACCTAAATGTGAAACCTAAAACCATAAAAATCCTAAAAGACAGGTCAGGCAGTAATTTCTCTGACTTTGCTCATAGCAACCTTTTTTGATATATGTCTCCTGAAGAAGGAAAACAAAAGCAAAAATAAACTATTGGGACTATGTCAAAATAAAAATCTTTTGCACAACAAAGGAAACATTAAACAAAACTACGAGACAACCTTCTGAATGACAGAAGATATTTGCAAATGGCATACTGACAAAGTGTTGACATACAAAACATATGAAGAATTTATAGAGTTCAACACCAAAAAACAAATAATCCAGCTAAAAAATGGCCAGAAGACATTAACAGACATTCCTCTAAAGACAGAGTCAGCCAACAGACACATGAAAAGATGCTCACCATCACTAATCATGCAGAGAAATGCAAATCAAAATCACAAGGAGATATCACTTCACACCTGTCAGGATTCCTAGAATCAAAAACACAAGAAACAACAAATATTGGCAAGGTTGTGAAGATAAAGGAACTCTTGTGCACCGTTGGTGGGAATACAAACTGGTGTGGCCACTGTGAAAAACACTATGGAGGTTTGTCAAAAAATTTAAAATAGAATTACCATATGATCCAGTAATTCCATTACTAGATATTTACCTCCAGAATATGAAAACATGATATATGCATCCCTAAGCTTATTGCAACATTATTTGCAACAGCCAAATTATGGAAGCAGTCCAATTGTCCACTGATGGAAGAATGGATAAAGAACATGTGGTATATATACAATGGAATATTCATCAGCCATAAGAAAGAATGAGATCTTGCCATTTGCAATAATATGGATAGATCTAGAGAGCATAATCCTAAGTGAAGGAAGTCAGAGAAAGACAAATACTGTATGATTTCATTCATAGGTGGAATTTAAGAAACAAAACAAATGAACAAAGGAAAAATACAAACCAAAAAACAGACTCTTAACTATACAGAAAAAACTGATGGTTACTAGAGAGGAAGTGGATGGGTGAAATAGGTGAAGATAAAGAGTACACTTATCATGATGAGCACTGAGTAATGTATAGAATTGTTGAATCACTATACTGTACACCTGAAATTAATATAAGACTGTACGTTAACTACACTGGAACTAAAAGACAAAAATATTTCATCTCTTATATAGCATCTCACACTGAAAGCAGGTTAAAGGACCTGGTGGACAAAAATAGATCATGGAAACAATACATATGTGAAGGCAAATGGTAAGGATCAGAACTGAGGACATGGTTACAACATGTATCCATGAAGCTGGCCACTGGGCAGAGGTTTCAAAGGCTGACTGTCATTGTTTGTATTATTAAAAGGCAATGGAGGGCCTGGGTGGCCCAGCCAGGTAAGCATCTGACTCTTGATTTTGGCTCAGGTCATGATCTCAGGGTAGTGAGATCAAGCCCCATGTTGGGCTCTACACTGAACATGGAGCCTGCTTAGGATTTTCTCTCCCTCTCCCTTTGCCCTTCTCCTCTCCCTCACCTGCATGCATTCTCTGTTTCTCTATATATATTTAAAAAGAAAAATGCAAAATGTTCAGATTTCCCTAAACAAAAAGCACTACTACCCTCTGGAAAAGTCAAATGCTCAATCATTAAAACTCACTCAGAGGCTACAAATGTTGAGACAATGGCCCCTTCCTTGCTTGAGGAGCTTGCTTCCTGGTTGAGGAAACAGATTAGGTATACATTTGGAATAATTTAAGGACAGTTTTTTATAATAGCACTCTCAATGTGCACAAACAAGTAACATGAAAAGCCTTAAATGACAGAGAGGGAGACATACAAGCAATCAAGATCAACTGGATTAATCTCGGAAGACACCCAGGAAAGAGGTGAAGTCTTGGCTCATTAAAATGGGAGAATCCAGATATGAACATGGTTTCAGGTCCAACTGGATCCAGGAGCTCAAACAATTTTTTCATTAGGATTCTGATTTTCTCCTCCATTCTCTGCTTTGCTCATTCCTGCATAATTTCATTTTCCAGTAATGCTTTGGATACTGATCTAGGAAAAGATTCCAATTTGTTGTTTTAGCCACATGTCGATTCCCGGATGAGTCAGTTTGCCTATGGGATGGGATGCATGACCAGCCAAGGCTGGGTAAGGAGCCCTCATAGAAGTACATTGTATTATTAGAGAGAAAGCATATTAGTCTGGAAAGAATCGACATGCCTAATGCAGAAATTACTACAAATCTAGGAAACCATGAAGGGTATATATAGCAGAAACAAGACAATTATTCCTGAAGTCTTAAAAAAGAAAATGTTTGAACAATCTGTTTTCAGACAAATACAGGTATTACCAAACTATTTTAAGGCTCTGGTTTTCAAACATTTATATTTTTAGCAGCAGAACATGTTTTTCCCTTCGAAGATATCTTCTTATGTGGAACCCTAAAGTACAAAGCAGATGAAAGTGAAACAACTCAGAGTGGAGTGGACAGGGTGTGTGACTAGAAAGGGCACCTACTTGGTCTTCTCCTCCTCTGAGGCTGTGTCAGCCCCAGGTCACTTCAGAAAAACCCCACACTATTTAAAAACCTACTGGCTTGGAGACTTTGTTAATATAAAGGCCAGTACACACCAAAAACAAAAGGCTTCCAGAAGATTTTGGAAGTCATTAAGGGCGAACCTATAGACCCTATGACAGATTATAAGGAAAGTGAAGGAATTACTGGTACAGCCCTAACCTTGAGATTTAGGTTGTACTATTCAGGCCCTAACAAGGTGCTGTCAATGTTACTGTGAGACCAAAACATTGACCTCATGCCCCTGTGGTTGCTGTCACTCTAAGAAGAGGCATTGGAGTTACAGAGAACTAGATTCAAGTTCCACTTCCAAACTTCCTAGTTGGGAGATCTTGAGCAAGTCACTTAATTTTCCAAGCTTGTTCTCTAATGTGTAAAATGAGGTTCTTTTTATTCACAGGGTCATCCTGCAGATAAAAAGAGATCACCTAAACAAAACACACCAGAAGGCCTATCACACAGTGAGCAGTCAATAAGCCAATAACTACATTTCTTGATTACCAGCATTTTAAAGAAACTTCCAGATACTGTTATTTGTCAGACAGGAGCCTTTTTTGATTAGCACAGGACATGTGCCTTAATAGTACTAAGAGCAAGACAAATACTAACAGCAAGACTGATTATGATGCTGAAAGCAATGCACCCCCTGTGCCAAGACTAATCTGTGTGCTTTATAAATGCCGGCTCATTCAATCTCCATAACGACCCTGTAAGGCAGCCCCTATCATTATGCCAATTTTATAAATGAGGAGGCTAACCCTTAGAGAGCCTATGGCTTCCCGCACATTCACCAGCCGCGGGTTGATGCCCAGCCAATAAGCGGCCAAGGTATGAAATGGGTTCTCCTTGCGGCAACTGTGCATTTTGATGCAAGGCACAACTTTTTGGTAGTAAGGAGAGTTTCACAATGGACCTGGCAACCACTCTGGAGGTCCTTAAACATAAACACTCTTATCCTTAGAGGTTTTGCTGACTGCTTGGGTGGTGGATGGAATTACCAGGTTCTGTAATTCTTTGATCCAGCCCTCGTAAGAGTTGAGATGGAACAAGGAATAGCAGTGCCATTAACAGTTCCTTCCCCCTCTTTGTCTCTCTTCATCCCACCTGTAGGAGCCTACAGTACTCCATGGGTCCACTGAGATGGCCTTTTAGCCCCACCTCCAATTCTAATTCAACCCTCTTGTCTCATGTAGTTTCTCTTGAGAGCCATTTAATTCTCTCTCTTGGTCTGGCCTTTTCTGATGGGCAACTCGCTTAAATACTCTGCTCAATTTTTGCTTTGCTTTCTCCCAAGGCATCCCACAGTTCTTTCACCTCTACACCCACAGCCCTGAGAAATGGAACATACTGACCCAGCTGCCCATACTTCATACCCCAGCTGGCCCCCACTTTTCACTAAGGTTTGCTTACTACATGCTCCAATTTCTGAGGCTTGCAGGGCCAATAGGTTCATACTTGATAGTGGCGTTCTGTTGTTGTTCTAACTCCTTCTCCCACCCTCTAAGCCCTGAAGTGTTTGGGTGATAGGCTTAGACAGAAGACATTACTCTCCCAGCCCTACAAGCACAAACAAACAAACATAGAAGGTTTTAAGTTCTCTAAAACATTAACTAGCAGCATGGGATATTGGCTAGCAGTCATGGTTGCCTATGAATTTCTGTTTCTGAAAATTCAATTATTATAATAATAGTATATGAACAATCCCACTCAATTCAATCCAATAGCTCTTGAAATACATTGTATTCTTAAAAAAAATAGTAAGTGTGGGAATCTATCCCAGAACCCTGGGATCATGATCTGAGGCAAAGGCAGATGCTCAACCACTAAGCCATCCAGGTGCCCAAGATATAATTTATATACCATACAATTTGCCCATTTAAAGGGTACAACTGATTGGTTTTTTAGTATATTTACAGGGTTGTGCAGCCAGCACCACAATCAACTGTAGAGCTTTTGTTAACTCCTAGAGACACCCCACATCCATTGTCACTCCCTCCCCTTCTTCTTCCCAGTGGAACTCACCTGTCCTAAGTGAACAGCAGAAATTATGGAAATGGTATTGTACCTTTGATTAGCATTTCGTTCAGCTTTCAATCCCAAATCTCCTGATTGGGTTGGGAGAGCAGTGCTCTCTTCTAAGAGGCTCAAAGGAACTGCATCAGGAGGAGTTCTAGTGAAATGGCTAAGGGTGACATTTCAGTAGCCACAACCATGATCCGTAACCAAGACCTTGTCTTTATGGACACAATTTCTTGGAGCTAGAGTATTAAAAACTTTTCTTTTTTACAGGAACCATTTCTGAACTGGAAAAGAGGTGGGGGGTTTTTTGTTTGTTCAAATTCCTTGCCAAAATTCTGTACAAAATTTTCCCAGGACACGACCCTCTGGCCCATCCTTGGCACCCCTTCTTCCCTTTTAGCTCTCTCAAAGTGCTGCACTCTTTCTTTTTTTCTTTTTAAGATTTTATGTATTTATTCACGAGAGACACATACACAGAGAAAGAGAGAGAGAGAGAGAGAGAGGCAGAGACACAGGCAGAGGGAGAAGCAGGTTCCCTGTGGGAAACCTGATGTGGGACTTGATCCTGGATCCCGGGGCCACCCCCTGAGCTGGAGGCAGACACTCCACCGCTGAGCCACTCAGGCGTCCCAATGTTGCCTCTTTCAAAACGCTGGACCCTCTCATGGCCCCAGCTGATGAGGGTCCAACTTTAGTGTGCCACCAAACTCAGACATAATTCCCCACTTCCACTAGGTTCTTTCTGCCTGTCCATTCTCAACCCCCATCAGAGCTTAACAGTCCCTTCTCTTATCTCCTCTAGGCACTAGTTTTGTCAAATTGCAGTGGATGGTATAAGGTTAATATGTCCTCTTCCTTGTTAACTTAAAATCTTAACTCAGTGTCAAGAGAGCTGTTGTTCTATTTAAACATGACAATCAATGTTCTGAATAATTGTATTGTATTGGGGGAATGATAGTAGGTAGAGAAAGAGAAGGAAGCTGTGATTCTTTTAGGAATTAAATATATTTGAGTCAGAGATCTGCGTCAGAGGCCACAGTGCACATCTGGGGAAGAGCAGTGCATGAAACAACTCCCTTATCAAAAAGTATCACCTCTTTGGATGTGCTGTCTATTGCTTTCTTTTTTTTAAATTTTTTTTTTTTTTATTTATTTGTGACAGTCACAGAGAGAGAGAGAGAATGAGGCAGAGACACAGGCAGAGGGAGAAGCAGGCTCCATGCACCGGGAGCCTGACGTGGGATTCGATCCCGGGTCTCCAGGATCGCGCCCTGGGCCAAAGGCAGGCGCCAAACCGCTGCGCCACCCAGGGATCCCTGTCTATTGCTTTCTGAATGTCTTATTTTTCAAATTCTAACATAGCCTGCTAAAAATAATTTTCAATTCTAAGTGCTGTTCATACTAAATGGCCATTGGGATGGGTTTGGTGGTGATAAGGGTAGAGTCAGATGCTAGGTCAAGGCTTCTCAAACTTAAGAGTGCAAAAGAATCACAGGAAATCTGCTAAAATCTGATTCTCAAAGCCCACCTCTAGAGCTCCAGCAGGTCTGGGGCAGGCCCGGTGTAATGCAGACTCCCACACTTTGAGAGACAGCAGGCCAGAGAAACTCCAGATAGACCTAACAGTTGTATGGTGTCACTGGGAACTTGCAGGCTATAGGAGCTCCCCTTGTCTTTTTCTTCTCTGTGTGCCATGGGGAGGATAAAAACACACAGAGGGAGAGGTCCCTGGGAAACATCACCAAAAGTGTGCAGGACATAACTAAATGTCTCAAAGGCTTAAACAAAACTGCCCAAAATTTTCTTTTTCTTTTGGAAAAATTTATGCCCACAGAAAGCGGGTGACCACAGTATATCCCTTGCTAGGCCCACCAGCTGCTAGGATCTCATCACATCCACCTCACCCCTCCATGCATGTAGAAGCACTCCCCTTTGGTCAAACTATTGAAAGTAAACTCCAGACCTCAGCACAGTTCACCCCTAAATTCTCCAATGTGCATCTCTCATGAACAAGCACTTTCTCCTACACAACCACATCACCATTACCACATCTGAAAAACCAACATTCATTCAGTAACATCACACAACATGCAGTTGTACTGCAATTCCCCTCCCGTGGGCTAAGGGGCCTGTGTAACTGCGTACCCATCCAAGGTGCAGGTAGGATTCCCATACTGTGTTTGGTTATTATGTCTCATTATCCCCCCAATCTGAAACCATCTTTCTACTTCCCTTGGTTCTTCATGATGTTGAGTCCTCTTTAGAGCACAGGTCAGTTGTCTGTAGAATATCCTGTGTTCTGGATTCTTCTCTTTCCTGGAATTCAATTGAGGTCAAACATTTACAGCAAAGATGCCTCATAGCTGATTTTGAGTACCCTCCTTTCATGACTTCAGGGGGCATAAAATGCAAGGCAATCACATGAAAGGTGCTGGCATGATGCCATACATTGTTCTTAGTATTTCTCCACTCACTAGAAGACATCCTTTTGGAAGGAGTGGACCTCATTCCTCTACTGCTAGTCTCTGCCCGACTCACTGCTTCGGCATAGCTCACCAGTTAGCTGTGCTGTGTTTTCATTTCTCCACTACATATTAATTGAAGAACACTGTATTATTTTTTGTCACCCCATATTGTTGTAGACTTGAATTACAGATTATTGCATTTATTCTCCTTGTGATATACATGGAGAGTCTTGTCATTATTTTACAAGAATTTGGAAATCCTGAATGAGCTTATAATGTCAGGTGTTCTTAAAGGAGTCATTATTTTACAAGAATTTGGAAAGCCTGAATGAGCTTATAATGTCAGGTGTTCTTAAAGCCTCTAGGTCTTTGAGCCAGATATAAGCTATGAAGGTAATCAATTCACTTTCATTATAAGAAGATATTTACAATGGGTCAAAACTTGTTTTTTACCTACATCAGAGATCAAAATAAAGGATAGATAGGCAGTGCTTGATGTTCTTAAAATGAGCACAAAGATAAAATTGTATCTAAGTGTGTATATTTCTTCACGTTTTTAAAAAAGATTTTATTTATTTGTTCATGAGAAACGCAGGGAGAGAGAGAGAGAGAGAGAGAGAGAGAGAGAGAGAGAGAGACGCAGGCAGAGGGAGAAGCAGGCTTTACGCAGGGAGCCTGACGTGGGACTCAGTCCCGGAACTCCAGGATCAGGCCCTGGGCCGAAGGCGGTGTTAAACCACTGAGCCACCCCAACTGCCCTATTTCTTCATATTTTGTTACAAAATTACTTTATAGCATTTCTAACTGTCTATTGTATGAATAATGCCATATTTTTAATATCATTCATTTTTATAGGGAAATCTTAATAGCCTAAAGTAATGTGCTAATTTGTGTTGCCAATCAGTCTAAGAAGTACTATAAAATATTGCTTGAGGGGTACCTGGGGGGCTCAGTGGTTAAGCATCTGCCTTTGGATCAGGTCATAATCCCAGGGGCCTAGGACAGAGTCCCACATCGGGCTCTCTGCAGGGAGCCTACTTCACCCTCTGCCTAGGTGTCTGCCTCTCTCTGTGTCTCTCATGAATAAATAAATAAAATATTTAAAATTAATTAATTAATTAATTAAACAAAATATTGCTTGAAAACCTCTGAAACCACAGACCATGCCTTAGTTTAGTTGAAGGTAGCCATGTGTGGGGCTGGGAAGAACAGGAACTTCCCCATATATGCAAGCCAGAGAAATAAAGTGACAGCAAGTCACCTTAAATCCTCTGTAGACTAAGGCTGGGTTTAATTCATATTTAAAAATTAATTTATTAACAGAAACTGCCCCTGCAATTAAAATTATTTCTCATGAAGAGCTTTAGAGAGTCGCAAAGCTATCGAACTGAAAGACACTGTAGATTTCTCTTTCCATCCTCTTGCTTTACAGGTGAAGAGGGTGAGGCTGGAAAAGATACTTCGCTCAAGATCATACTGCTAAGCAAAGGTAGATCCATAAAGACTTAAGAGGTCGAGATAAAGGCAGGAAGAAGTCCAGGAACTTAGCAAGGACATATATATAATGAGACAGGTCTTTGAATTACTTAAATTACATCTCAGAGCTGACGTCAGACCATCTATAAATACAGATGCCTCTGTCTTTTGTGTACCTGTACCCCAGAGATGAGGGAATGTTAAACATTTCATCTAAGATTACATCTCACATCTCACTGTCTGTCCTGCTTTCTTCTTTAGACTCTCTCCCTCTAAATTGATCACAGTACAAACGTGATTTACTTTTTAAAATGTGCTCATGTGTACCACTGCAGACTCATTTATTGGGCCAAAAGTAGCAGCAGTCCCATCTGAGGTATTAAAATCCAATGACCCCATTAAGCACAGCCAGTCCTTGCTGGCCTTATAAATCACTCACAGCGTTGTAGAGCATCATTGGGATTTTAAGGCAAAATCCTCACTTAAGGCCATTGACAGAAACTGTATTTCTTTCTTTCTCTGGTTTCTTCCTTAGCTTGAAAAATTCTTTGTGCTTTCCTTCTCCTTTCAAACCTGCACATCAATTCATTCCTGGCTATCAGCCCAGGAAAGATGTGCTTGAACCTATCAGGCTGAGAGGGTTTCATTGTGTCAGGGCACTGGAAGATTAAGTGGCCAGGATGACTTCATATGAAAGAACTAGAATAAGAGCTATCACCCTCCCTGACACCGCAACTAAGACAGTAGACATTTTTGACCTGGACAGTCTTGACTCCTGAAGGAAAGGAAGCAAGGACGTGCGCTCAGGAAATCAGGGCCAGAAATTCCTTCTACTCTTATAAACAAAAGCTTTAGAGAAGCACTGTATTTAAATAAACTGATCATTGGGAAGAATGTTCTTTTTTTTTTTCTTTCACATTTATTGTAATGTAATTGACAGACAATGCTGTATAAGTTTGAGGTGTACAACATAATGAGTGGACTTACATACACTGTGAAATAATTTGCACAATAAATTTATTTAACATCCATCATCTCATATATACACAAAAGGAAAAAATTACCTAATGATGAGAACTTTTAGGATTTATACTTCTTAGTGAATTTCACATATGTGGCAGTGTTCACTACAGTCACCATGTTGTATATTATACTCCTAGTATTTATTTACCTTACTGGAAGGTAAAACTGGAAGTTTGCACCTTTTGACCACCTTCCTCCATCTCCTCTACCCTCTACCTTGGGTGTCACAATCTGTTCTCTGTATTTATGAGTGGGAGTTCAGTTTTGCTCTGTTTTTGTTTGTTTGTTTGTTTGTTTGTTTTTTAGGCTGCACATATAAGTGAGACCCTACGGTATTTGTCATTCTGTGGCTGGCTTACTTCACTTAGCATAATGCCCTCAAGGTCCATTCATGTTGTCACAAATGGTAGGATTGCCTTCTTTTTACCTTCTTTTTACTACTCCATTATATAAATACTCCTTTTCTTTATCCATTCATCTGTGGATGAACAGGTAGGTTGTTTCCATGTCTGGCTGTTGTAAATAAGGCTGCAATGAACATGGTGGTGCAGATAGCTCTTTGTCATAGTGATTTTCATTTCTGGAAGGAACTTCTTGAGGGGGAAGTGTCCCCACATAACTCTGTAGTAACACATCCATCCTCTAGGCCAGTGCCAGTCTCGTGGGCATTATTTTCTTAGCAGGGTGAACAGCCTTTCCTTTTCCTGCCATCTGCTCTGAGCTGGGGGATTTTCACTCAACTTACTATTGCCCACTCTGCCTTCTGTTTTCCTTAGTACAGATTGTGCTCACTTTCCATGGCAGTGCATGATCATAGAGAATGACTGTGCAGGATGAAACCATGCAAAATGATCTTAATGGAAAAAATTACAGTTGCTCTCTGATCTTCACAAATTGCTATCAGTGGTATAACAGGAAATATATATTGGTCTCTGCCTCCCTGTTCCTGGCACAGAACTGCTGAAATCCTTATAATTTCCTAAGTGATAAAAGCACTAGCTGTATCTTTTTTTCTAATATTTGGCCTTTGACTCATCCCTGACACAGGGCTCCTAAAACGCTTGTAAACTCCTAAGTGCTAAGAGTGCTAAGAGCACCTTTTGTTCCACTGAGTCAACTCTGGGTGGGCTTCTGGGTGGGGACTGGTCACCAGAAAGACCAAGCCATGATTGGAAGTTTGGAATTTTCAGCCCCATTCCCTAACCTTCAGAGACAGGAGAAGGGTTAGAAGCTAACTTAATAACTGGCTATGCCTAGGTGAGCAAGCCTCCATAAAACTCAAATAGTACGAGATTCCAAGGGCTTCCAGGTTGGTGTACATACCCACAATGGGACAGTGATACGCCCTAACTCCACGGGGACAGAAGCTCCCGCACTTGGGACCCTCCTAGGCCTTGATCTACGTAGCTCTTTATCTGACTGTTCATCTGTATCCCATATCATAAACTTTAATCAACTGGTAAACATAACGTGTCCCAAAGTTTTGTTAGCTGCTCTAGCAAATTAATTGAACCCAAAGAGGAGGTCGTTGCAATCTGAGATCCATAGCCAGCTGGCCAGAAACATAACCTGGGCTTCTGACTGGCATCAGAAGTGTGGTATGTGTGTGGGGTGGGGGAGTCTTGTGGGACTTAGCCCTTAGCCTGTGGGATCTGACACTGTGTCCAGGTAAACAGTGTTAGAGTTGAGTTGAGCTGCAGGACACCTAGTTGGTGGCACTGAGAATTGCTTGGTGTGGAGAAAAACCCCCACCCGTTTGGTGACCAGAAGCACCAAAAACTGAAGTGTTTTATGTGAGTAGTAAAGAAAACACATAGGGAAGAAACTTAGACGGGGAGAACTGGGTTTTTCCCTACATAGTAGGAAAAAGCTGTTCTTCCACATATATTACCCAAGCATTAAAAGCTCTTGCTGTTCACAGGGGCACCTGGTGCTCAGTTAAGTGTTCAGCTCTTTTTTTCAGCTCAGGGCCTGATCTCAGGGTCATGGGATGGAGCCCAGCCCTGCATGGGGCTCCACTCAGCAGGGAGCATGCTTTTGTCTCTCTATTTCTCCCTCTCCTTTTGCCCTTCCCCCTGCTGCATGCTCTTTCTCCCAATAAAATAAATGAATAAATCTTTTTTAAAAAAGGCTCTTGCTTTTCATAATACATGTACAGAGAAATAGAAAAATGGCAAAATTTCCTACATTTTGATGCAAAGCGTTAGAAACATTAAGAACTGAATGTATTCCATTTCCCTATTCCTCTAGAGCAACTTAAACAGTGATCACTTTCTTCTTGTCATATGATTTACGACTCGAGCAAGCATCTCTCCAAGGCCTGGCAGGCCACCTTAATCTTTAAGTTTGGATCAGCTCTCAACATTCCATCCTGTGTGTTTTCAGTGTCGTGAAATGCCTCCACGAGTTCCTTTAGCGCGAGGTTTTTGTCAGTGCCACTCCCTCTGAGACCTGTTGATCCAGTTTGTCACAACCACTTGAAGTTCATGGAAGTGTGATTTGTTGCCCTGGCTGCCGACCTGCGTCTCCTGAAGGGCAGCCAGGCCACGTTCCCACCGCGTTGATTTCCTCCGGTGCTCCATTTCCCTGCAGCCCTGACTGCACCTGCAGCATTGCCTCTTCTGGTCTTTTGCGGCCCTTCCATCCCTATTGGCCAATGCCCTCTTTCAGGGATCCCCTGTCACGAAGCCTCCCAGGCATGTATTGCTGGGCGATTAAGAGGGAGCACCACTAGGTTCTCTGCCGAGTGTGGTTGGACATGCAGCGACCAGGCGTGGGCAGATAACGAAGAACTGGCCACTGATTAGTTTATTGATCTGTTATTCTCATAGTGATTTGTAGACTGAAAAGCTAGCAGTCAATTTGCACTTGATGCTATTACTCATAGTTAATACACTATGGTAACTAAAATCTGAACTGTGTTGTGGGAGACTCCTACTATTACGTAAACCATGATAGCAGAAATTTATGTTTATCAAAACCATGCAGAAAGGGGAATGTGTGTGTGTGTGTGTGTGTGTACAGAGATATGTGTCATTTTATATGGTTTTTGCGGTCCTGATATTGTCTACTTCCACTTAGGCAAAATAGTAAGACTATGTCAACTATCTTATTGTTCTTCCTTAACCAAGGAAATTATTTACACTCCTGTATCATTAAAAACTAGCCCAAACCAATAGACATATAGACCATGACCTGGCTAGGAAAGCTCAATGTTATGAAGATGTCAGCCCCTTCTTCACAAATTCTTCTAGTGATATAACAAACCCAATTGAAATCCCAATAGAAATTTAAGGGGAAGAGAAGCTTTATTAAAATTTATCTAGAAAAATAAACACATGAGAAGAGAGAAAAAAGCTGCAAAACAAGAATAGTGGTTGGTACAGGTCCTGTTCTACCAGAACTAAAGCTCTGATAATTAGAACAAGGACCTAGCCCCAGAGTACGCGAAGGAGTCCCGACTCCCCGGTAATCAGTAGACGGACATCGACGCAACGAGAAACCGCGTTTAACTATAGGACCGTCCCAGATTGAAGGGAACAACAGCTCTCGCTGTGGGTGATGTCGGGGCAGGAGCGCCGAGCGTTTCCGAAGGTGACCTTGTGTTTGACCCTGCGCGGGAGGCGCCGGGCCCTGCATGCGGGAGGCGGTGGGCCCCGGAGACGGTGGGCCCCGCGTGCGGGAGAAGCCGGGCGGCCTACGAGCCCGTGCGAGGTATAGGTATAGGTATAGCAGTTTAGGTATACTTGGGACCCCTGCTGCTCCCTCTGCCCGGGCCTCTGCCTCTGTGTGTGTGTCTCTCTCTGGAATAAGTAAATACAATCTTTATAAAAAAACAAACAAACCTCTGTGATTTTTCAAGCCCAACCCCGGGCGATAACAAAGGCTTTCCCTGACAGTCCCGATGGGGAGGGTGGCCGCCCCTCCCCACGCTAGACTCAGCGCAAAGCTGTGACTCGCTGTCCGAGGGAGATGGGGTCTAGATCCCAGGTGCCACCAGGTCAAAATGCGTACTTAACATTCTGTGCCTTGTGCTTGCATCCCTAGGCCTCCCTGTCTCTGAGGCCTCGGTGGAGGTGTCTCCAGGCGCCTTTGCAGGACTTCCTCACGGGGAAAGGGGAAACCTGGAAGACACTTTCTCCCACCCTGGCTTAGTACCCACTGCTTTTCCACTCTTGACCGTCCTTCTCCCATCCCTACAATCCCAGAGTCTACAGAAGCTCTGGAGGCTTTTGTTCAGGGCTCCCTTAACAGTGAGACAAAGCCCATGTCTGCACTGCTTTGCGGACCCTCAACCAGCACAGGTTCTGTGGGAAAAGTTGAAGATGGTGAGTCAACACCTCCTCCAGCTTTAGTTTTTGACTTAAACTATTGCAGAAAAAGAGTAAAAACCTGACTGTAACTTTAAATTTGGCTCATTGTTGCCTTAATTAACTTCAACACTTGACAGCTCAGCTGTCTCTTCGTATCAGTTGAGCTCCTGAGAACTTCTATTTCTAAGAAACAATTCTAAGGAAATAGTAAGGCATATATGCAAAGTGACATATAAAGATGTTCAATATAGGACTGTTTAGAGTAAGTGGAATCTTTAAAGCAAAGACAATTTCTCATTAATGAAAGACTGCTAGAATAAGTGAAAAAGCGTTTGTTATATTGAAATACCAGACAACCACTCTAAGTGATTGATTTATATTGGTTTGTACTTATTAGCATGGAAATATGTCTCCAAAATAATGTTAAATTGGAAAAAAGTGACAATATGGCATGTACGATGTAGACAAAAAAAAATGAACAGAACTTTTTTAAAATTTTAAAGAGAAAGGAAGCCCAAGTTAGGATAGCTGCCTGGGATAGACAATCTTCACAGAGTAGAGAGTGCTCCGAGAAGAAACATTTGGTGTAGGGTTATCTATGTTTTTTATATATATATTTTATATATATATATAAATATAAATAAAATAAATATAAAGAGTTCCAAATGATCATGATAAAGGACACTCCAGAAAGTTACAGATATTACTCAGTTTTTAGTATGTGCAAGGCTGCAGGACTTCAATCTTATAGGAACCAGGTTTTTTTTTTCCTTTTTATTTACCTTTATGTTTGGAATGCTCCTTATTTTATTTTATTTTTTAATGAAGGAGCTATACAGTGTGTGCTCGGTACAGAAAGAGAGCCCATGCTCTGAGGTTTTGCTGAGTCATTTTGACCGTGGAAAATGTTTAGGTATACTTGGGACCCCAGAAGCAGGATGCACAAACATTCAAAGTTGAAAATGTCCTTTCTCAAGAGTAAGGTTCTAACTTGATTGAAATATGTGTGTGCCTGTGTGTATATACATATATCCGTCACGTGAATTCACAGATAAGTCTATACTACATAAGTCTGTGTGTGCTTATTCTGTGTAAAGCGTTATTCTGAGTATCTTATATACATTATCTAGTAGTTCTCAAAAGGTAGGTACTATTGTTATATTAATTTTACAAATCAGAAATCTGGGGGCAGCCCGGGTGGCTCAGTGGCTTAGTGCCGCCTTCAGCCCAGGGCCTGATACTGGATACCCGGGATTGAGTCCCATGTCAGGGTTCCTGCACGGAGCCTGCTTCTCCCTCTGCCTGTGTCTCTGCCTCTCTCTCTCTCTCTGTGTCTGTTATGAATAAATAAATAAAATCTTTAAAAAAGAAAGAAGAAAGAAAGAAAGAAAGAAAGAAAGAAAGAAAGAAAGAAAGAAAAAGAAATCTGATGCGTGGAGTATTAAACGACTAGCCTGAGATCATAGCTAATAAGTGATGGGGTTAAGATTCTAAAAAGCACCCTAAACCCAGATCCAACCCATTCTGAGCAGTCTAATAAAGAAAGTAGTCTCACCAAGACCGAATTAGTGATAATCTCTGGTAGTGGGGTTGCAACAGTGGTCAGTTTTTATGCTTGTCAATATTGTTTGAATTTTTCAAAAAAAAATTACTTTGATCCCTTAAAAAACAAAACTATTTTTTTAAGGAAAAGTGAATGCAGCCCTAATAAAATATTTCTCTTAGAACTAAATCTTTCACTTTTAATCAGTGATGTCATCAGCTGCAAGTAGCACAATGTCTGCTCAACACGAGAACAAACAGAAGTTTCTTTTCCTCACATAAAAATCTAGAAGTAGGCAGCCATGGTTGGTTTTCCTGTTCAAAGATTTCATCAGGCATCCAGACTCTAATTTTTTGCTCTATTGTGTTTAACGTTTTGGCTTTTGACCTTGTGGTTACAAGGTAGATGGTGCATCTTCAAGCATCAAAACTGAGTGATAGGTAGAAGGAAGGAGGAGACTGATGGGATACTCAAGAAAGCATCTTCAGATGCATGCTCAGCAGACTTGTCCTTACATCCCACAAGCCAAAGCTATGCTACATGGCTACCTTGTTCTGAGAGGCCTTCAAGAACTGGGAGAACAGATTTTTACCTTACTTGAAAGCTAACCAATTAGTCTGCAGAAAGTCTAAGGCTCCTGGATCAGAGACAAAGGATTTGATCACACACAGCACAGCCGACAACGTGAACTTGATGTTGGCATGATTGCCCTTGTTTCCACCCCTCCAGTCCTACAGGTCCAGGTTAATGTTGAGAACAAGGCAGGTTTGTGTCTCAAGTGAGAGACCCTGAGCTTAGTAAGGCCCCAACTTTGAAAGGAATGTTTGGCAAACATGCCCAACCTATGCCCCAGAGAAGAACCTTATCTTTATCACTCTACCCTGTACCTCAGAGTAGACACTATCTCTCTTCTCCAAGAATCTTCACTATACAAATATCCTTAAAGTCAAGTTCTTAAAGTCAAGTCCCAACACAAACTTGGACATAGGAGAAATGCAAGAGGCTCACAGAGAATGGCCTCCCAACAAAGGCCATCTCCAGCTAGGGAGAAAGAGGTTATAGCTGTGTAAGCTAACCAAAAGTATTTGTCACCTGCCATTAAAGAATTGTCTTTAACTGTCGTTAAGCTAAGAACAATTAGCCAGCAAACACTTTCTCTACTTATAAATTGGTTTCCCATTAATGCCCTAACAAATTACCACAAACTTAGTGTCTTTAAAACAACACAAATTTACTTTCACACAGTTCTGAAGATTGAAAGTCCAAATTCAGTTTCACAGGGCTAACAGCAAGCTGTCGGCAGGGTGGATTCCTTCTGAAGGTACTGAGGGGACAACCTGGTCCCTTTGCCTTCTTCACCCTCTAAAGGCTGCCTGTATTTCTTGGCTCATGACCTCTTCTTCTACCCCCAAATTCCACCACCGAGGCCTCTACTGACATCATCACACTGCCTCCTTGGGTACCTTGTAAAGGACTGCTGTGATTTCACTGGGTTCATCTGGGTGACCCAGGAGACTCTGTCCTGGAGAGCCTAGAGTGATCACATATGCTAAGTTTCTTTGCCAGATAACATTCATAGGTTCCAAGAATTGAGTATCTGAACATCTTTTGGATGCCATTATTCAGCACACCACAACTGGCTTCAGTAAATAAAATATTAGAATTACTTATTAAAATGTCATATGTTATAAAACGTCTTTAATTTAGAATGAATTCACCAAGAGTGATAAGTACAGATATAAACAGGACAGACTCAAATTTTCATTTAATTAATAAGACCTTTATTCTGAGATTCTTCAGATCCATACTTTAAATAGTGTTGTAAAAATAGTATTTCCAAACCTAACAATAAACTTATCAGTACTATCAGTACTATAAATGTACCTATTTCACTATTGCCCTTTATAAATCATTCTCTATCTTCTTTATGAGTCCCCTAAGGATCTCTACTAAGCAAATTTTAGTATCACCAAACCAAAAGACTATTGGATTTCATGGCTGAGATGCACTCTTGTCTAACCTCCACCCAGTGCAAAAATACCTTTCCCCATTTCTGAAAAATGATTAAGCAAATTATATTTACATACTCCTGGTAACAATGAGGACTTTAAGTGCTGACAATTTTAAGAGGCAGGTTCCTGTTGGAGCATCAGATATGATGATATCCTGAAGTGGGCACTGGCTTTGGGGTTTGGTTGACTTAGGTTTATGTGTCGGTTCTGTCACTTACAGAGAGAATGAGTGTGAGTGTGATGGTCACTTTTATGTGTCAACTTATCTAGATTATAGTCTCCAGTTAATCAAATGCTAATCTAGGTGTTGCTGTGAAGGTATTTTGTATATAATCAATTTACTTCAAGGAAGGAAGACTATCCTATATAATTTGGGTGGGCCTGATTCAATATTTTGAAAAGCCTGAAGAGTAGAAATAAAGCTTCCCTGAAGAAGAAATCCTACCTGTAGATTCCAACTTCACTTCAAGCCCAAGAGTCCCAGCATGCCTTTCTACTAGCTTGTCCTATGAATTTTGAGTTTGCCTAGCCAGCCCTCATAATCGCATAAACCAATTATTGGCTGGACTTACCTACCCTCCTCACCTCAGTTCTCTTTCATAGAACTGACTCTGAGACACTCCAATATTTAGAGGATAGGAAGTGAGGAATATCCAGGCAAAAAGAGCTAAGTGTACAGCTAATGGGGCAGGAGGAAAAATCAAGAGAAATGGTGTCACAAAGCCTAAATGAAGAAATCAATTCAAGAGGAAAAAGTAGCTGAGTCTGATGCTGTTGACAGATGGAGTAAGAAGAGGACTAAGAACTGACCTTGCATCATAGCAACATGGGGGCTCTGGTGATCTCAGCAAGAGGTATTTAAATGAAGAAGTAGGGGGCAAAAGTTTGATAGACATGGGTTCAAGAAGTAATGGGAGGCTAAGAAGTGTGAAAGGTGGGTAAGGAAAATTCTTATAGGGAGTTTTGATACAAAGAGGAGCAAAGCAGTAGGGCAGTAGCCGTCAAACCAAGGGATGGCTTTTTAAGATGGACGATATTGAAGAATGTTTGAATGCTAATGGCAATGATCCACTAGAGGGTGAATCTGATAATGTTAGAGAGAGGGGTTAAGTACAAGAGTGATGTTCGTAACTCGGTGAGAAGGATAAGAGCTAGTGCACAAGTGAAGGGAATGGCCACGACGGGTAAAAGCAAGGGCAGTACACCAGTTTTAACAGGCATGCGGGCTGTGCATGTGTTGATAGGGGTGTTGGCAGGAGCGTTCATTTTTGATGGTTCTGTTTTCTGAGTAGGCTGCTCTATGACAGAACAGAAGACATTGACTAGAGCCTCCAATAACTTTGGTAGATTTTCTTAGGTTTGGTAAGTAATCTCTATTTGTTATTTATGCAAAGTATGTTTAGACTATAAATAATTTCCTTCTGCATTCCAATACCCATTCCTATCACTGCTGTTTCCTTTTTATTACCTTGCTCAGATTTGCTGTGATCAGGTTAAATGATAATGACTTCCAGCCAGCATCCTTGACTTGTTTCTGAAATTAATGGAAATGCTTCTAGTGTTTCTCCACTGAGTGCAACATAGCTGCTGTTTTGACAAAGAGTTGCTTTGCCGAATTAAAAAAGTATTCTATTTCTAAAGTTTTAAATTGGAAACATATTTCGAATTTTTATCAAATAGTTTCTAGGTATCTATTGACTGGATGGTTTTTCTTATTTAAGTTCCTAGACAGGATAATTTTATTCCCTAAAGAACTTACTGAATTTTATCTCAAACATTAAGAAATGCCCATTGAAGGGGATCTGGGAATGGATTTTAAGTTAAAAAAAAATTAAAAACGGATGGTGTTGTCCCAATTGCTTGGGATGTTTTGTTGTGTGTTCTCTTTCGGAAGCTCCTAAGAAGAAGAAATAAATCTAACTACTGAGATTAGAATCTATCTGAAAGCGTGGTAGTGTCATGCAGGCAGCCTCCTCCCTGCACAACTCATTCCAATCTCATTACAGAGAAAATTATGAATTAACAGCAGCTGATAAAGAGATTAAAATCCATTTTTTATCTTGCTGGCTGTAAGGCATGCAACAACTATAGGTCTTTCTCTGTATTCAGTACATGGTCTTCACATTTCCTATTTTGTGATTAGCCATTCTTCCTTCAAGAGAGAGAGGAAAAAATCCAAAACAACTATAAAGAAAAAACCGTATTAGAGAGAGGAAGAGCAAATTGGCATTGATCCACTGCTTTTAAGAAAGTCAATATTAAACAAATATCAATTCTATTTTCCTCTTTGCATAAATTCTCAATTACACTATACCTGCCATTCAAATGTGCTCTTTAAGTGAGCCATTGCTCTCTTATTCCTGCACTGTTTCAGTAAGTATATTTGCATCCTAGCTCTTTTGCAGTGTTTGTTGATTTAAAGTTAATGACTTGAGATTACAGATACTGACATAAAGCCCTTCTAGAAGAACAGGGAAGCACAATTTAAGCTTCTCCCTTCTTTGTCTATCAGTCAGGACAGTTTAATGCAGGGCTGTAAGGAATGGAGAGACTGATGCTGCTGGAGGCTCTCGACTCTTCTGAGTTTGTTGTGTCACCACGTAAAGACAGCTGTGCTCTGAGGCTTTTCCTGGAGCCTCACCAATCAATCCAATTCTCTATTTTATAGTGTCTGTGATGCGTGCATCCCAAGGTTCTGCATATAAAGCATAATTAAAACAGGCTTTCCTCCTAGAAACCAGATTGTCCTTTCTACTGCCAGTTCTTAGAACCACAGGGAGAGGTTTCAGGATGCTAATCCCTCTATGAACCATCTATCCTGCTATATGGAGCCTGAGAATATTTAAGAGATTCATACCCAGTGCACAACATTATTGTATTCAACACGAGACGCAGGAAAAAGCTAAGAATAGTCTTAAGCAGCCTCTAAGTTTTAAATATATCCCTACATGAATTGGAAATAAAGTGTGTCTGTAAAAAAAAAAAAAAAAAAAAGTGTGTCTGTAAACATATAGCTGATGTTGCTGAATTCACAAGTCCACTCTTTCCTTTAATTTTAGGCAGACATCAAATTGACCTAAAGAGTAGTAGTCACTGATCACATCATTCAATCAATTCTAAGCCACTGAAATGCACACAGATAGTGCCTCACCGGGCACACTTCTGCAATCTTACCTGACTTTATGTTCTAGCAAAGCTCCAACAACATATCTGTATTTGAAAATCACAAACCCTACAGTACTGTGGAAGTGCTGTGGTTTTCTCTTTAGGGGCTCCACCACTAAAGCACCAGGGTCAGGGCCTGCATGCTTTGTAGTAGAATGACTATTAGGAAAGCTGTTGAAAGTGATGAAGTGCCAATGGACATCCTATCAGTTTATAGGAGTCAGCAGGATGCCACAGTTGTCAAGAGCAGGAGGCCTAGGGACATGCTATATGAATTCCTGCCTCTGTTGTTTTTCTGCTGTGTGACTTTGGCAAGTTTCTTAGAAGCCTCTCTCTTTTCATCTATGAAATGGCAATAATAGTAGTACCTTATATAGAGGAGTATCTTATATAGAGTTGTGATATGGATGTCAGATAGATACATAGATACACAAGTTAATGAACAGATATAGTTATGAGGATTGTCCCCTGTTGTGTGGCAAAAATAAGCACTCAGTGAGGACCATGATGATGATGACTGGACTGATACAGTCCTGAAGAGTGACCTATTAAGGAAAATGTTAATAAAGCAAGTTGGAGTCTGTCAAGCTACCTTCATTTTTAACTTTCATGCTTTGTAGGGTTATGAGAAATGTCTTCTATAGTGTCTGGAGCTGCATAAATATACAGTGAGTGACATGGTGATGATGATGATGATGATGCCATTGATGATGATGATTTGACTGTTACTGTCCTGAAGAGTGGCCTACCAGGGGAAATGTTAGTAAAGCAAGTTAGAGGCTTCCAAGCTACTTTCATTTTTTTCTTCGAAGATGTATGCTTGGCTGAAGTCCTTATCTAAGGTTGTCATCAAATGGAATAACCACTCTTCTCACTTGACCATAAATGACATCCCCATCCATGCTCAGAGATCTAGTTCTCTTTCTTTGGACCCTTTTACCTGATTTACAAGAACAGTGATAGCATGTTGGGATGGTGGGAGTGGTATCACACACTGAATTCAACAATACATTAAAAGGATCATTCATCACAATTAAGTGGGATTTATTCCAGGCATGTAAGGATGTTTTTATATATCTACAAATCAATTAGTGTGATACAGCACTTTAACAAAATGAAGGGTAAAAATCATATGATCATCTCAGTAGATGCAGAAAAAGCATCTGACAAAATTCAACATCTGTTCATAATAGAAACTCTCAACAAAGTGGGTGTCGAGGGAACATATGTCAATATAATGAAGGCCCTGCATGAAAAACCTACAACTAACATCACATGCATTAGTGAAAAACTAAGAGTTTTTCCTCTAAAATCAGGACCTAGACAAGGATATGCACTCTCATACAACATAGTAGTGGAAGTCCTAGCCACAGCAATCAAACAATAAATATTACTGGGTATTTACCCCCAAAGAACAAAAACACTAATTCAAATTGATATATGCACCCCTATGTTTATTGCAGCACTATTTTCAATAGCCAAAATATGGAAGTACCCCCAAGTGTCTATCAATAGATGAATGGAAAAAAAGACATGATATATAATTATTATATAATATTATATATAGAAAGGAAGGAATATTGCTCTATGATAAAAATAAGATCTTGCCATTTACAACAATATGGGTGGACCAAGGGGTATTATAATAGTGTTGCATGGTGACAAATGGTACCTATACTTTTGCTGAGCATAGCATAAGGTACACACTTCTCAAGCCACTATGCTGTACACCAGAAACTAATGTAACATTTTTTGTCAACTATACTTCAATAAAACAATATACATGTATATATTACATGCCTCCCAGTCAGCATAGTGAAGGGAATAGAGCGGTAATCCACATCTTTTTTTTTAAAAGATCTTATTTATTTATTCATTAAAGACACAGAGGAGAGAGAGGCAGAGTCACAGGCAGAGGAAGAAGCAGGCTCCATGCAGGGAGCCTGATGTGGGACTCAATCCAGGGTCTCCAGGATCACACCCCAGATCGCAGGCGGCATTAAACCACTGTGCCACTAGGGCTGCCCTGAAATCCACATCTTTAAGATGGAGATCATAGCTGTTTTATTATGTATCCTATTTGCCTATTCTCAGCCCTCAAGAAGTGATCTATAAAGGCTCATCAATGCGGTAATCCAATATAGTCTTTATAGATAAGGGAGTTTATGTTTCCATTACTTTCATTAAACTTTTGGATTTATCTCCTAAAGAGTCAACTCAGTACTCACCATAAGTCCCAGGATTCAACTCACTCAAGTACTTTTACACCAAACCCACTGAAAGCTCAACATTCAAACTAGCACATTTCTAGACAATAAAGATATTCAAGAGTCTGGCAGTTGATTTAACATAGGCTGAAGAATCATTTGCAAAATGGACTCAAAGTCAAACATCCCGTTTTCTATGTTTTTTATGTTTCCATTATAATCAGCAAACACATTGCTCTTGAATTCACTGTTTTCAGTTTCATTACTCCTCAGCCTGTTACCCACTTTGTCCTCCTTCATTCCAGGCCATGTGTGTATCTCTGCCGCACTCATCTAGAATGGAAGGGTGGAGTGAAATGGGATAAGTAGTAAGGAAATGTTTCTGGAAGCATTAGTGGTGTACACCCCATTTCTTCTTTTTGCCTCTAAGCCAGTGATGCCAGGGACAGACAAAGCACTTTAACTGCAGAGTTTGCTGGAGTAGGAAACCCAGATCTCCATGGAGTTGTGTTGCCCAGATGTATTTGCTTCTAGGCACACAATAGTAAAATGACATCTTTCATAAGGCCCCTTCTCCATGGTAAACCCCTTAAAAAATAACAAAGATTATCTGTCCTCATGATTAATCCACTCTACGTCCTATCTTCCTACACTCCATTTACTAAACCATCAGTAGAGGTCATTTGTAACTAGTGTAATTCATTCATTCATTCATTCATTCATTCATTCAACAGATACTTATTATAAGCCCACAAGATGGCACAGTGAAGAGATTAGAACACTAATTATGAAGCCAGACAAACTGTCTTTGTATCCCAGTTATGACATTTTTTAACTATGTGAACCAGGGCAAGTGTCCTAACCTCCTGGATCTCAGTTTTCTCATCTCTAAAATGTAAAGGTCTCTGCCTTTGTACCAACAACAGTTCTCTCTTCCTGGAATACTCCTCCTCCAAGAATCTCATGGTTAACTTGGTCACCTCCTTTAGGACCATGATCAACTTTCATTTCAGTGATGCCTACTCTGCTACCTGATTTAAACTTTCAACCACCCATGTTCCCATCTCTATCCTCCTGATGCTTCTTACCCTGACTTTTTAATTTTCTCCCTTGCACTTGGGACATTCTAATGTGCTAAGTACTTTACTTATTGTATCTATTGCCTGTTGTCATTTTCCTCCTGCTACAGAGATCCTACAGGGTAGAGATCTTTGTTTATTATGTATTTCAAGGATCCAGAACAGTTCCTAGCACTAGCTGGTGTGCCATTAGTAATTTCTGAATGAAAGAATGTTCTATCATATGAGGAAAGGAGCATCAAAGAATGGGTTTATTTGAAGAAACATGATCTTTTTGGTCACTTGAGTAATCAGAGGCTCACCAAAAAGGATATTTTCTTTAAAAAATTAAGTGAATCATAATACAAACACCTTACTCATTTGTTCCTTAATAATCATGTAACTGAGAAATACATACATTTATTTCCTAAAGAGTTTCAGAAACTTGCAGACAATGAGATCTTGGGAAATATCAAAGCCCAGGCCCTACACCTGGGTCTTTGGATTGTATGCTTTTTCCATCCACCATCTAATGTAGTAGGATAGCAAAAACAAATCTTTTGAGTATGGCCATCTTCATTTTTTGACTGGTGAAAGCATAATTCCCCATGTGGAACCTTGGTTTACTTGTTTCTTTCACCTCAGACAAATGTATTAGATGTAATGAGATATTCAAGAGAAAGTCTAAGCACAAGTCTAAGTCATAACTTAACCCAGAGGGCACTTAGCACTGGATCATATAAAACTCAGGTAGTTCAGTTAATTAGTTATAGACTGGGAAAGCTGCCTTCTTTACTCTAATTTCCCCCTCAATTTGTCTTGAAGGCGGATAATCAATAGTGTCAAAAATACTTGGCCCCAGCAAGTCAGACTGAGAGTAGCTGTAACAGGGTCTTTGCTACTGTAGCTGCCCGTTGTGTTCAGAATCTCAATGCAGCGACAGTGCTAGCCCCCCTTTTTTTAACTGCTCTATGAAGCTGACAAGCTGGAAAGGATTTAATATGGGAATGCTAATCTTTTGCCTTTACATGTGAGCATTTTTGACAGTCAAGTAAAACTATGCCAGGTAATTGATTTTTCTTGTTTCTCTGGAAAATTGGAGATAATTTTCCAGCACTTGAAAAGCTCAAGTATTTGCTCTTCCTGTATCCCTAGCAACAATAGAGGAGTGGGGAGAAACCAAGAAGTCAGTCTAGAATAAATGTGTAAAAATATATCAAGAAGACCATCTTACATCTAGTAGGACAACTGCTATCAAAATAAGAGCAAAAACTGAATCAGGAAGAAATAGAAAATTTGAACCAACTGATAAAAAGCAGTTGGAAATTAAATCAGTAATCAAAAAAGTCCAACAAACAAAAATCCAGGACCAGATGGCTTCACAGGCTTACTCTACCAAACATTTAAAAAAGAGTTAATACCTATCCCTCTCAAACCATTCCAAAAAATAGGAGAGGAAGGAGAGTTTCCAAATTCATTCTATGAGGCCTACATTACCCTGATATCAAAACCAGATAAAGACGCAACAACAAAAAGAAAACCAGAGGCCAATATCCCTGATGAACACAGATGCAAAAGTCCCAACAAAAAATTAGCAAACCAACATTAAAAAAAATATTCATTGTGATCAAATGGGATTTATTCCAGGGATGTAAGGACGGTTCAATTAAATAAAAACAAGAACAAAAACAGAAAATTACAAATGTTGGCAAGGATGTAGAGAAATTAGAACCTGTTTATACCCTTGTTAGGAATGTAAAATGGTACAGTCATTATGGAAAACCATAGAGCCGTTTCTCAAAAAAATTAAAGCAGAATTACCATGTGATCCAGCAATTTCACTTCTGGGTATGGACTCAAAAGGAACTGAAAGTAGCATCTCAATAAGATATTTGTACATTAAAAAAAAAAGAAAAGATATTTGTACATAGTGTTCATATCAGTATTATTCACAATAACGAAAACATGGTAGCAACCCTAGTTGCATCTAGAGATGCTAGGTGATAGTAGCACAACAATATTAATATACTTAACACCACTGAACTGTACACTTAAAAATGGTTCAGATAGAAATCTTATGTGTATTTCACCATAACAAAAAAATAGAAAAAAATTGATTTCGAGAGGAGAGGAATCAACTTGCTCCACATCCTTACTCCATAATGCTCTGTCCAGCACTTGAAAAGCTCAAGTATTTGCTTAATGAGCAAATGAGTTCAGTTTGTGAGAGTCTAGTGTCTCTGAGGCCAAGGTGATTAGTGTGATCATTAGGTAGACAGTGAGTTCCAGTCTCATAGCCACCAATAGTGTCCTTCCCCTGAACTGCTCTTCTCAGTATGCTCCTGATCATAAGCAGGAACAAGTGTCTGCATATTCATGATCTGTACAGGAACACAGGTCTCTGCACATATCCCTCTAATACAGTCACCTTAAATATAAAAAAGAAGAGTTTTTATTTATGTATGATATTGGGCTCACTAGTGAGTATTGTGATTATGGGTTTTATTGGGATGATAAAGATTTTTAAATACTTTTTCTACTATCTTTTTTCTTTTAACTAGTTATAAAAATTGCTGTTATGCCACTGAATCCACGTATTTATTAACCCCCTTTCCCACCCCAAAATCCACTTAAGATGATAATGAAAGAATAAAAAAGGAAGTAATAAATAGTAATAACAAGACTAAGAGGAGAGCAATAAATGGATTATAGATCCCAACAAATTTCTGAAAGAAAGTGGACTGATTGGTAGAACATGGTGGAGAAAGCTTTATCTATGGATAGTCTTGTGGGGGTTTTGATGGAGGAAGATACCCAAGGAGGCTCCAGCCTTTGATTCAGTAGATATGAAGATTAAGAATAAAAAGGGGGCTGAAAACAAGAAGTGAAAGAGGAAATTTACTGAGAGCCTGACAGCAAAAGAACTACCATTAGCTGCACTCCCCTACCTTCTTAATTAGCATAATATTTACAACAGTTGAATATGGGAGTCAAGAAGCATTTTGTAATATCAAACAATTTATATTGCTTTCAAATTAGCATTTCTGTGGGACTAAATATAATATATATGGAAATGTAAACTAATTTTTTATATTGGATATGGGCTACTAGATGGATCTTGAAAACTAAAATTGCAAATGGTTTATTTAAGATATTTAATGTTATATATATATCTAAAATTTCAAAACAAATTAAACTTCAGATTTTAAAATTAATTTTAAATGTTTATATGTATTAATCACATTTTGTGATGAATGTAATGAATGAATGTAACGAATATGAATATGTAAGCATATTCAAAATTTGAAAAACATAATTTATTTCTATTTCATATTTATCTTAATTTACGTTTTTAAAAATTCAAATTAGACTTTACATTTGTATACATTTACCCTCAATTTTTATTCCTTTAGATCATTCCCTTCAATAGAACACAAATTATCTATAAATTCTGACTAAATATATTCAATGAGTGTGCTAAAATGAAGGCAAGAAAAATAAATTTAATAGAATACTATATATATAATTTTTTGCAGGGATATGCAAAAAATAATTAAACCAAGTCATCTTTGATATCAGTTGTCTTTCAGTCATATGGAAACCATGGCTTTACATGCAGTTTTTCAATTTAACTATTATGTAGATATATATACAAGGCAAGAGGAGACAGTATATTTAATTTAAAGGTGTGACTGCTCAATATATAACCTTTAAATATTTAGATGCATAGAGTATAGGTTTTCATTTGTATTCTTGCCCTGGGCCACAAATATTAGAAGCAGACCTTCAAAGAGGCACAAGAAAAGAGTCCCTAGGATTCAAATCAACCTACTTGGACAGCCCAGTGGATGCAGCTATGATGGGAATGAGTGCAAAGTGATGTCAGAGCACAAGGAAGGACATGAACAAGTGCCTTCTCTTCCTGCATCTCAAATACAAACATTCCATAAATGTTTGAGGAATAAGTAAATGAATGTATGTAAGCATGCATGAGGTATTTATACACATAAACACGATAAATAACAGAGCAACAAATAAGAGAAACATTATAAAAAGCCATAAAAGAGCAGAGCAATAGACAGCATCAGGTACTTGACTAAACATGGTTGCAGAAAGCACTCATGAGTTCTGAGTTTGTTACTTGATTGACCTTCAAGGTCATATGAAAATAGCATCAGGAGAAATTAAAATTATGGGTGTGCATGCTAGCAAAGACTCTATAATCTCATGAAGCCCTTCTTAAGCAAGTTTCATACTTTAAGCTTGAATATAATTTTTCACCATAAAGTCCTTTCAGCAAATTCACTCTGCAAAAAAAAAAAAAAAAAAAATGCAATGTAGACGCATGACTGCTAATTTTGTCTGAGAAAGCAATAATGATCCTGCAGGTCTTTAAAAAGGGTATTGATTTTTAGTGCAATTTCTCATTTCTTTGTGAATAGGACTGGTCTTATATTTCTTCTTCCCTCTATAGGAAAGAAGGACATTTGCAGAATCAGGTATTTCTATCTTTGGACCGACGGAAGATATATAAAGAGTGAGGACGTAAGCAATGGTGTATGAAGTTGCAACGCACGAAGTAGCAATGATGTAATATTGTCTGAAATGCCTATTATACCATCTCTTTGGGTTTACATAATTGATATTTCTCCCAATGATCATAGAAGCTAGATTAAATTCCTTGAGCAGCAGTTTGATTAAAAGAATGTGTGTTTCATTAATAAGCACGGATCCTAGCTCCATTGTAGCATCACTCAGGGAGCAGTTTATAGTACTATTGTCATGCTCTCTATCCTCAAAGGTGAAAATAATTGAAAACTACTGCATTAAGTAGACAGGAATTATCAGTTCTAACAACTTAACAGCACATGAGACGTTAAACAGGGTAAGTGCTGAGACAGTTGGTTGCCTCCAGATTGTATGTGGGATGTCCTAAGAAAGAGCACAGGACAAAGGACAGTAGCTCCAAAGGGGATACTCTGGGCAGATGGCATGCACAGAGCGCAGGTCCCCTCTTCAGACAGCTCTGTCCTGCCGAATTCTAGAAACTTAGGAAAGAGATCCTTCCCTGTCTATATTCAAGGCATAATTTGTTCATAATTCTGAACTTCTGTGGATCAGAAACCCTGTCTTCCTGACCCTTGTATCACTAATAGCTACCATGGCACAAAGAGCAGGTGTTTAATAAACAACTGGTGAAAGAATATCAGTGTGAATGAATAAAAAGCAATACTGAGGGCCACCGGGGTGGCTCAGTGGTTTAGCGCCGCCTTCAGCCCAGGTTGTGATCCTGGAGACCCGGGATGGAGTCCCTCGTCGGGCTCCCTGCATGGAGCCTGCTTCTCCCTCTGCCTGTGTCTCTGCCTCCCTCTCTCTCTCTGTGTCGCTCATGGATAAATAAATAAAAAATCTTAAAAAAAAAAGTAATACTGATAAAGGACCCCTTTGTCATAATTTTCATGTGAGGTCTCAAAAGGTGGGGAACAAAAAAGTAGGTAGAAATTGGCCCATATTTGCCAAAGTGAACTGTTGTCAGCTCACCTCTGCAAAGGAAATGTTCTGAAACTTTCATTCCAATGTGCACTTCAAGAGTATTGAAAGCTTAAGGGTGAAAAGTTCAGGGACAAGATGTCCTTGGGGAGAAGTGCTGGTATGTTGTGAACACTCCACCTCTAGAGGAGAGGATGACAGAAGCTTCAAAAAGAACTGTGAGGACCAGGGCCTAGGAGGTCAGTGGAAATCTACACCTGAGAAACCTCCAAGGCCAAAAGCAGTGACAGGAAATGGCTCACCTGAATGGGAAGGACAAGTGGCCAAAGTGGAAATGGTCTGCATTCCCAGAGTCTGTCAGAGCAAAGGATGCAAGAAAGTTTTCTAAGAACCAGATTATAGTCCACTTGGAGACTGCCTTAAGAGAACCATACCCAAGAGAGCTCCCTGCTAGAGGCAGGGAGGAAGCCCGAGGAAACCAGCAGGCACAGGAGTCTGAGGGTTGAAGAGGTGGGGTCACCAGTTTGGAGAGAGCTCAGTTCCCTCACATTTGCAGAGCTTCAGATAAAAATTGCCAGGTATGAGGTGTCTCCAAAGAACCCACATATGCATTGCAACAGAGTCAGTCCTGAAGATCTACCAAGCCCATGGAGAGTCAGCTTTGACACTCACCAAACCCAGAGAGTGTCACCTCAGATCACAACAGTCCCAGGAAAGAAGCCCTTGTCTCCCCCGACCCTCCCTGAAAAACTCTAGCACAGGAACTGGGGAAGGATAATTTCAAAGCACGGATATAAGCCATCTCAGCTGCCTTTCCAATTGCAAGGAAATTGGACCAAACTGGGAGAAAAGGAGATTTACCTTCTATTTGAGTTTAGAGTTCTAATTATTACACACAAGTGGATTTTCAAATTCCTGAGATTAAACTGCTTTGTATGCATGTATGTATGTGCGTGTGACCAAGAGTAACCGGAAGATTCATTATCTATGTGCAAGTGGGTCTACCAGAAATTGTGCAAAGAAGGAACTAGCCCACCATGTGGGTTTAACCAAAAGAATAAAATTGCTTTATGACTATATGCTATTCAAGGACTCTTGTTCAGTGCGCTGGGTACATGGGTTAAGGTCTGAATTCAGAAGCTACTGTTGGTTTTTAAAAAACAGATTTTCTGAATTTTTAAAAGTATACCACCTAGATATTCTCAGTGTTTCTCAAACCACTTCACAGAGTATCCATGAGTCATTAACAAGTTATGCAGGTTGTACATTGGTGTTTTTCAGTTAATGGCGGAGAGTGAACAAGGAAGGCAATGCTGTGTTTGAGAATCCTGATTCTGGACTCAGAGTCCAGGGTGTGAAATGCTTCCCACCAGCTAAGTGACCCACCACTTGTTTTACCATAAGTGATTGATTAGATGGCCCCTTAGTTTTGCATGGGAGTCAGGAAAAGTCATTGATGTAAAAAAAAAGATTGTGGTTTGGGGGTCTGCTAATTACTCAGAACAATCCTGAATGTTTCACTTCATTATATGACAGATTTCTATTGTGTCCACTTGACCTTCTGCCTCGGTGGCCCTGGCAATGCCCAGTTCATGCTAGGCATTTCTGATCATATAGTTACTTGATCAAGATCATGTACTTTAAAAAAAAAAAAGATCATGTAATTACTTAGTTTCTACAAGGGCTCAGTGGCATTCTGGTAGCTTATTTTGGAATGATGACTAATTGTCATGCCAGCTACAGATGGCATGACACTGTTTCCAGAACCCTAAGAATCTAGACTACAAATAACCTGTTGGGGCTTCACAGAGACTCCACACTGTACCCCCAATGCACCAAGGATACTGGTAGCACCAAGGAATGTACTCAAGAAGCAATTTCAACTATTGCAGAGACTCTCTTTCCTTGGTACTTACTCAAAATTGGTAGGCTTCCAAGGCAGACAAATGGGTTGGAGCAGACCTCCCAAGAGAGGACGTCCTAATTCCCAAATCAAAGAGGCCTACCAAGAGCTGTGTAAGATACAGTGATTTGGGTAGGACGTTCAAAGTATAATGGTTTGCCTTTTAGTTTGGAGGGGATGCCTAGGTATACTTCCTTTTGTTGGACCCTTTGAAACTTCATTAATAGGATAAACCCCTAAATCTTTGAAGGGTATGTCTACAAAGACATATGTTTTATCAGGGTAACCAGAATACTTGCCATATTCTGCTTCTCAGATTTAATTAATGTTATATCAACAGCATGATAAACCAGTGTGATGTTACATGGAATGTACAGATGATCCAAGAACCTTCGGATCTATATACAACAGAGAGCAGAAGAGTCAACATGGCCCTGAGGGTATGGTCTGAATCCTTAATGCTCTCCATTCCTTCCTTCCATTACAGATTGAGGAAAAGATAGTCACCAGATTAATAGCTACATATCGAGAGGCTTTTTAAACCTTGCATTTCTGCTTTCATACCTTGTCCTGAACTGGTGGTTCAACAACTTAGCCTTTTGTTTTTGGGTTTTTTTTTTCTTTTAGCACATCAGTAGCACTTAACAACAACCAATGTAACTCCACAGTCCTTATAAATAATATTGCTCCATACCTTTCAAATGCTAGAATGCATAAGGCAGTGCATCCTCTCTTTTGACTGTATCTTTTCCCAGCTCACTGCCAGTGGCAATCTTGGTGTTTTTTATGTTTTAGTGTGCCAAGGCTAGTTGCCAGCTCACATGTATGTCCAGCAGTTAGTTCTTTATCGTCCAGCGAGTGACCAAATAATAAGCTCCATTATGGGAATCTGCTCCTTAGGATTTTGGCATCAAGGGTCTTGCTTTGAATTTTCCCAGAAGCAGACACAGAGATATGGATTCAAAAGCAAAAAATTGTACTACATGGTTAATAATACTGAATTATATATTTGAAAGTTACTAAGAGATATTAAAAGTTCTCATCATAAGAAAAAAATGTGTAACTATGTGTGCTGATGGATATTAGCTAGACTTGCTGTGGTAATCACTTCATAATATATACATATTGAATCATTATGTTGTATATCTGAAACTATTACATGTCTAGGGTTCTGGGAAAATGCCATATATAACTAATAAAGATATATGTCAATTATATCTCAATTTTAAAAAGCAAATGACTTATTTGGACGTTCAGGGAACACTGGTGTGGGACTAGGGAGGTGATACAAAGAAGAAAAGGTAGCCAAGAAAGAATGCATTGTGAAACAACTTCCATCATAAGAGATTGGAGCATAGTTCCTGGTAGGGAAGAGAACAAGAAATCTGGAAAATGGAATGAAAACACAACTCAGACTTGTCCCACTTGAGTAACAAAAGAGCAGAGCCATTTGGACATCAAGTGCTATCAGTCATTGTTCAGGCTGTTCACTCTCCGTCATTTCTAGCCTGGTAGCTCATGAGGGAAACACCAGGTTTCTGGATAAAATACCCAAGCACAAAGATGCAGATACTGGAAGTCTGATGTTGGTTTAAGCCCATAAGAAAGAGTAAGGTTGAGAGATATGGGGGGTGGGGGGCACTGATGATGATGAGGCTGAGACAGTGAACCATGGAAAGGAACAGGTTTTATAGGACATAATATAAATATATTTGATACATTGAGTTTGAGGTGCCTCTGTGATATACAAAGAGATACACCTAGAAGTATTAGACCTTAGGAGGGAGAAGTGAGCTTTGTTTGTTTGTATATTTTTTTTTGTTGGAGTTTGATTTGCCAACATATAGCATAACACCCAGTGCTCATCCTGTCAAGTGTCCCCTCAGTGCCCGTCACCCAGTCACCCCATAACCACCCACCTCCTCTTCCACTACCCCTCTTTCGTTTCCCAGAGTTAGGAGTCTCTCATGGTTTGTCTCCCTCTCTAATTTTTCCCACTCAGTTCCCCTCCTTTCCCCTATAATCCCTTTCATTATTTTTAAAGTGAGCTTTGATAAGAAATCTGGAGGGGTGCCTGGGTAGCTCAGTTGGTTAAGCAGCTGCCTTCAACTCAGGCCATGATCTGGAGTCTTGGGATTGAGCCTCTGGGCTCCCTGATCAGGGGGAGCCTGCTTCTCCCTCTCCCTCTGCCCCTCTGCCCTGCTTGTGCTCTCACTCACACACATACTCTCTTTCAAATGAATAATTTAAAAATCTTTTTTAAAAAGTGGAAATTTGGGAGGCTTTATTACAAGAGATGTTTGAAACCATGACAGTGAAAGTAATCAGTTTGGGGAAAGCTGGAGATAAAACTTTGAGGAATCTCTATTTAAGGGTAGATGAAGGAGAAATCAGAAAGTGAAGGAGGGAAGTGGGAAGGGAGGGGTCAAGAAAGACAGGGAAGGAAAGGAAATGACAAATGTGGGAAATGAGTGTATTAGAAGTCAGAGGAAGTGAAGCGATTCAAGTTCAACAATGTCAGATGAATTATCTTGGTCCGGGTTATTTCATTTTTCTCTACTCGAGTCTCACTTAAAGTAGGGATATCAATCTTTATTCTATTTTCACTGCTATACTTATAAAACCCCTTAGGTTATAATAAAGACTTGTGAGTTCTTTGGGCTGATGAGTATGATTCCTCATTAATTCTACTACTGCTCACCAATCACTTGCAAAGATTTCCTTGCTTGAGGGAGGAGCAAGTCCATGGTGGGGAAGAGAACAAGAAATCTGGAAAAAGGAATGAAAACACAACTCAGACTTGTGCCACTTGAGTCACAAAAGAGCAGAGCCATTTGGACATCAAGTGCCATCAGTCATTGTTCAGACCGTTCACTCTCCGTCATTAGATAACAATGATTATCTAATAATAATTAGGTAACAATTAGCCTTTTCTGTGCCCTTACTTCCTTTGCTGTAAAATGAGTTCCTTGGTGAAAAGAAATGTCACGTGGGATACCATAATGATGAATAAAGATTTTTGTAATTTCACAAATAGTGCTATTGGCAGAAGCACAGTGATCAGGGAAGGCAAATTCATAACCATATCCAGAATACATCTTCACAAATCATTGTCTTCTTCTGGATGGAGCTATATGTAGAGTCAATTTTTTTTTTCTTGTGCATGTGAAGCATCTCTAGATGATCCAGTAGATCTCCAGGAGTATTTAACTGGAATCTACCTTGTTACTTCCTGGTTTGGCCAAAACATTCCCCATGAAGCATAGGTTGGGGTTCTGCGGCATGAGTTAGAATCCAGAAAGCCTCTTCAACCTTGAAAAATTTGGAAACATTGGATTTGAGAGAGCTTTGCTGAAACGGAATAATTTTTTCATTCAGCTTAAGAAGCCATGGCAGCTCCCATTTTCCGGTAGGCGAAAGCAGAGTGATCAGTTCTGCACAGAATCTCTACTGAAAGCATTTTAATCAACCAGAATGAGTATAGAGCAGCTGGCTTGCCACCAAAAATTCACAGACGTGTTTGCACCCAATTGAAAAAGAGTAAACATCAGGCATCAGGCCAGGCCCATTTGGTGTATTAATTTCTTAGTCTAAAATAGATCTTGGAGACAAACTCATTTTTTCTACCCTCACCGACAAGAATCCTATCCCTTTTTTTTTCTCATCTAGACTATCAGGACAGAACTAGCTGACACCCAATATACAACAGTCAAGACCGTTTTAATGTCCTGTGGCATTTCTGTGTACAAAACTGTAGACCTGGGGCCGCCGGGGTGGCTCAGGGGTTTAGCGCCGACTTCGGCCCAGGGCCTGATCCTGGAGACCCGGGGTCGAGTCCCACGTCGGGCTCCATACATGAAGCCTGCTTCTCCCTCTGCCTGTGTCTCTGCCTCTCTCTCTCTCTCTCTGTATCTCTCATTAATAAATAAAAATTAAAAAAAAAACACACACAAAAAAACAAAAAACACAGACCAAGAACAGAAAGGGAAACAGAGAGCGGAAGGGTGAAGAGAATCAGCATGTGGGAATACAATTTCATCTCTTTACCATTTTTCCTCATTTTTAAGTTAATTAAAATCTTTCATTTGACTTTGAGCATGTGACTATAATGTAGAGATTTCAACAGCAAAGCTTATATATCTAAATGAAGGCAGATGCCATGGAAGAAATGTAATTATTCCAGGGATATTACAATTGTTCAAAAAATATTTTTGAATTCCTTCAAAATGTCTCTCAAAGCCATTGGGAAATTCAATCTTACAGACCAAACTCACATCTAACAGTAAAATAGTTCTCAATTTATTCATCCATCTATATCTGGCTTGACTCTGAATGACTTTTGGCAGTTTTAGAAATTAAAATCCAACCTCAGAAAATGTTTTGCCATCTCTAAGGATTCTCAAAGAGCTATGTCCATGAAGGATAGTCCAAGTGTGATTTCCAAATATATTTTGGCCAATTGTAATATCATTAGAAAAGGTATTTAGCCATTTGAAGGGACGACTTCAAAAGAGGTAGCATTCTTTTGAATGTAGAAGTTCTCATATCTGTGCTAAAACTTAGTTATGTTACTTTTTTTTCAAGATTTTATTTATTTCTTCATGAGAGACACAGAGAGAGAGGCAGAGACACAGGCAGAGGGAGAAGCAGGCTCCTCGAGGAGAGCCTGATGCGAGACTCAATCCCAGGACTCCAGGACCACGCCCTGAGCTGAAGGCAGATGTTCAGTCTTGAGCCACTCAGGCATCCCAGTGATATTACTTTATAATATTTACCATTTTATAATTTATGAAAGTGGGGAATAACTTTCTAATTCTTCCCCTCCATGCCGGGTCTTTCTGAAGATCATAGCATATTTGAACATCAGTAATTATTAAACTCACTGGTCATGGCATATTCCTCAGCTGTGTTCTCTTTATACCATCTTCTGGCTTAATTCAGTTCAATTATATTTATTTCCAAGGTATGTGCCATGAAACACCAGATCCATAAGATAAAGCACAGGTTCTATAATGGAATAAATTTAGGAAGTACAGCCTATTATATTCCCTCTTAGATATTCACATTGCACATAAACACATCAATGGTGCCCCAAAGCCTAGGAGGCTTCAAGACTCAGGCTTTTCTCCCACAATCCTCGCCTCCCCCAGTTCTCCCCATCTCATAAATGGAAACATTATTCTTCCAGTTGCTTGAGTTAAATAAAATCCTTGGACTCATCATTGACTACACCCTCTCTCTTAGACCCATATCCAACCCATCAAGAAATCCTGGTGGGTCTAATTAAACATAAATTTGTCACCCTCTTGCCATCTCCATCATTATCACTTAGTTCAAGCCATCACCAACTGGCTTCTAAATTGCTACACCAACTTCCTAACTTGTTCCTCTACTTTTGCTCTTCTTCCCTTCAGTCTACTGTCAACAGCCCAAGTTATGTCACTCCTCTGCCCACGCACCAACAATCTGTTGGTATCTAACTCAACATAAAAGCCAAGGTTCCAAAACTGACCTCCACATGATCTACTATATATGGTCTGTTTTTCTGCTCAGCCCTCCTCCTATCTCTACCCCATCTCTTTTATCTCCTTTCCTATCACTTTCCTCCAAGATTAATTCACTCCTGGCATACCAGCTTCTTTGTCATGTCTGGGCCACACCAGGCATACTCAAATCAGCTTTTATATCAGCCTGTTTTCTGGGTATCCCATAAATTTAATTTATATATTTATTCTTCCCTTAAATATTCCTTCTCCAGCTATCTGCGTGGCTCACCTCCTCACATCTTCCAAGTTTCTACACAAATGTCATGTTATTAAAGAAGGTTTCCCTGATCGCCATCCTATATAATTACCACCTCCACCCCGACCTCCTTACCCCAGACTATCACTCTCTATTTTCTCAACCTGCTATGTTTATCCTCACAGCACTATCACCACTTAACACATCATATCTCTGTTTATTTACCTCATATCTGTTTCCCCACCAGGATGTAAGCTCTACGAGAACAATGTGTTGTTTTTATGTCTGCCAGTAAAATTGGACAGTCCAGGACGGTGCTTGGCATAATGGGTACTCGATTAACATCTTTGAATAAATAAATATATGAGCATTTCTGAGAGATTCTGCAGTAAATAAACCTGTTTAATCATCATTTCCAATCATATGTATCTACAAAACCATTTTAAAGCATAATACCTAGTAGCAGCTTATTGAACACACTTTGAAAACTCATGAACATGATACATGTGCTTCCAATCTAGTGTGGAAGATGAAACACACAGAGAGAACCTGATATAATACAGTAAGTGATGAAACAGATGTGTATGAAGGCTGCTGTCAAAGTACAGGATAAAGCCATTTAACCTAACAGCCTCTGGGAAGGCTGCTTGAAAAAGAAATTCCTGATTGTGTGCCTATAAAAATATGTTTCTGTAACTGACCATTATATAAATGTGCAAGTTATGTTAATTAATAGTTTTTACTGACATTATATGGTGTGGAATAAGATCACCCACCCTTGATAAATATTTGGAAAACTTAAAGAACCTAATTTAGGGCCCTTTTAACAAAAGCAAGACATAGGCAGAGACAAGTGTTACTTAGCCCTATAATGCCTAGGGTGATTATTTTGTAAGAAGTTCTCAAAAAAATGTTAATAAGAGGCTATATCTTTCTCATGTGAGAAATATTGTTTTTGTCACTAGAAAAGAAAAATTATATTTGTTGCAATAAGGTACACTTTGCCCTCGGGTAACTGAAAAGGAAATGAGGTGTGGTTGCTACTGGTGGAACTAGGGATTAGGACACTCTACAGACCAAAGCACATGTCCTCATCTGCCCCTCCCATCTTCATATGCAGCAAAGCATGAGTATAAGAAATATTTCAGTATTCAGAGACTTAGGCACCAGACTTTTTAGAACACAAGAAGAGTTTTAGGACTATGAAGCCTCTCTAATGTGGAAAGGAATGGAGTTTCCAAGACAGGGCATGAGGAAATAGATAATAGGGACTGGGTTCTAAATTGCAACTGCAAAAAGATAAAGCAAAGTGAGAGAAAAAAAAAAAAGAAGAAGAAGAAAGAAAGAAAAAAGAAAGAAAGAAAGAAGAAAGAAGAAAGGAAAGAAAGAAAGAAAGAAAGAAAGAAAGAAAGAAAGAAAGAAAGAAAGAAAGAAAATGAAATAAGTGATAACTCCAAAGACAAAACTTCGAACAACCTTCAAAGACAAAATTTGGGGCCTTCACTCTTCCTCAATACCATTCCCAGAGGGATTAAGGTAGTTGGAACCAGACACAATTCCTGATCCTCATGCTGTGTATAATTCAGATACTCTTTTTTAAAAGATTGATTGATTGATTGATTGATTTTAATGAGAGCGAGAGAAAGGGTATGAGTAGGGGGAGCAGCAGAGGGAGAGGAACAAGCAGGATTCCCACTGAGTACAGAGGCCCATGTGGGGCTTGATCCCAGAACTCTGAGATCATGACCTAAGCAGAAATCAAGAGAAGGCCACTTAACTGACTGAGCCACCCAAGAGCCCCTGATTAAGATGTTCTAATGGACATTTATCTTTACTCTCACTGGCACCTCCAATTCTCCCTATTTTGGGAAAATTCCAATTGTACAAAACCTCATGGGAGTCTGATTAAAGAAGTCCAGAGCTATACAAGACTGCCTCTCTCCACCTCTGAAAATTAAGGCACGGCCACCAACCATGCCAGATCCAGCCAAATAGATTTTCACACTTGGGTTTTTCAATCTTGAGCAACATATGCAAAAATAAAAGATCAGTAATAAACAGTATTTTTAAAATTTTATTTTTAATTAAAATACAATAAATTTCTCTCCTTTTATTATACAGTTCCTTCAATTCTCACAATTGGATAGCATACGACCTATGAGCACAATTAATATAAAGAACAGTTCCATCAACACCCACCTCCCAGCCAAGATTCCTTCAGGCTGTCCCTTTGTAGTCAAACCCTCAACCCGGCAACCACCAATCTGATCTCTGTTTCTACAGTTTTGATTTTCCAAAATGTCATATAAATGGAATCATAAAACATTAACCCTTTTTTAAAAAAAGATTTATTCATTTATTCATGAGACACACACACACACACACACAGAGAGAGAGAAAGAGAGAGGCAGAGAGAGAAGCAGGCTCTTCGAAGGAGCCTGATGCAGGGCTGGATCCCGGACCCCAGGATCACAACCTGAGCTGAAGGCAGTTGTCCAACCCCTGAGCCACCCACATGTCCTAAACATTTAACCTTTTGAATCTATCCTGTTCCACTTAAGCTAATACATTTGAGATTCATCTATTTCATTAGGTGTATCTGTAGTTCATTCATTTTTATTACTGTGTAATACTTTATTGTATTTTATATGCTAATGCAAAGGGCCTGGAATAGTTAAAACAATTCCAAAAAAGGAGAACAAAATTGGAAGATTCAGAAAACCTGATTTCAAGACTTACTATGAAGCTATAGTAATCAAGATACCATGGAAATATTGAAAGGATATAGATCTATGGAATTGACTAGAGAGTTCAAAATTAACACACGTAAATATAATTAATTGCTCTTTAACAAAGAGGCACAGGCAATTCAATGGAAAATTGATGATTTCTTTTTAACAAATATGGCTGTCCATATGCAAAAACATGAAACCAATACTTCCACCTCATATCTTATTCTTTCCATATCTATAGCATCTGTAGTGATACCTCCTCTTTCATTGCTGATTTTTGTAATATGTGTCTTCTCTCTTTTTTCTTCATCAATTTAGATGGAAGTTTATTAATGTTTTTAATCTTTACAACGAACAAGGTTTTAGTTTCATCGATGTCACTGCCTGTAAATTTTATTTCTCTTCTTCATTTCCATTTTTCTGTATGGTTTTTTTTTTCCTAGCTTTTTGACATGAAAGCTTAAATTGTTACTAAGGCTTTTCCTTGATGTCTTTCCTTTTTTTTAACATAAGCATTCAAGCTATAATTTTTCCCTCTAAGCATTGCCTTACCTCCCATAAATTTTGGTATGTTCTATTTTCCTCTTCACTTTATTAAAAAATACACTCTAATTTCCCCTGTGACATCTTCTTTGATCTATTAATTATTCAGAAATCTTTTATTTAATTTTCAGATATCTAATGATTTTCCAGATATATTTCAGTTATTGATTTTTTTTTAAGATTTTATTTATTTGAGAGAGAGCAAGAGCATGATCAAGGGAGGGTCAGAGGGAGGAACTGACTCCCTGCTCTGCAGATGTGGGACTGATCCTGGCAATCCAGGATCATGACTTGAGCTGAAGATAGATGCTTAACTGACTGAGCCACTCAGGTGCCCTCAGTTATTGATTTATTATGTAATTTTATTATGGATACAGAACATACTTTGTATGACTTCAATTATTTTTTTTTAAGGTTTGTTCTATTGTCCAAGATATGATCCATCTTGGTGAATGTTCCATATTCTTAAAATACACTTAAAAATAATGTGTATTTAGTAGTTGTTGCCTGAGATTTTCTATAAATATCAATTATGTCAAGTCGATTGATAGTTTTGGTCAAGTCTTCAGATACTATGTTTTCTAGTTCTAAAATTTCCATTTGTTTCTTTTTTATAACTTCTAATCTACTGAAAATTTCTATCTTTCCATTCATTTCAAGAGCGTTTACCATCTCTTCATGGAACATGGTTATTACAGCTGCCCTAAGTGTTTTTCTGATAATTCCAACACTTGGGTCAACTTAATGTTGCCTTCTGTTGATTATTGTTTCCTAAATATTGGTAGGTTGCTTTGTTTTTGTTTACATATTGGTCATTTGTTTTGATTCTTTGTATAGAATCCAAACTTTGGAGTCTATAATGAGCATTTGAATATTATGTTGTAGACACTGGGTCCTATTAAAATAGAGAATGTGTGTGTTTTAAAGCAATCAACCTGGTCTGTTTTGAGCCACAAAGTCTATTTTGCCTTCTGTGGCCACTAGTCCCAATATCAGCTCATTATTAAAGACTTCACTATGCTCTTTGGGTCTACCTAGTGAAGACCTGGGAGCTAGCATGGGGCCTGGTCAGCTTTCTTTTATTCTTTTTTATATTTTATTTATTTATTCATGAGATACACACACGAGAGAGAGAGAGAGAGAGAGAGGCAGAGACACAGGCAACACAGGCAGAGGGAGAAGCAGGCTCCATACAGGGAGCCTGACATGGGACTCGATCCCAGGGCTCCAGGGGCTGCCCCCTGGTCGGCTTTTTTATATGGTGGTTTATTTTTTGAAATCTTTGTTGTTTATTTGTGCCAAACTACAAACATATGTGCCAACTACATATGCTAAAGTTGGAGGTGAGCCTGGATATAATGTTGGTTTGTGCAGAGAATTAAGGGATCCTCATATTCAATCTTTCCTTTCAGGTATTTCTCCCATACTCTGGCTCAAGTGACCCATTTTCTCCAGTTCCTTTGACTAGAAAGATGGGGCACTAACCTTTTGTGCCTTGTACAGTTCCATATAACTGGTCCTGTTTTCAGAATAAAGGAAAGAGGAAAACAGCATAGAAAAATAAAGGGATTCTCTCACACTCTTTGGAAAACAGGGGCCTCTTCTCTCAGTTCCTTTAGCCCAGAACTCTGTCTTCTCTTGGGGTGAAAAGTGGCTTCATTGCAGTGAGGGCAGTGCAGTGCTATGTCTGAGGCTAGTCCTGAGTCAGAAACAGAAGGAGGAAAAAAAGTTATTTGAACAGTCTGGGAATCAGGCATCCTGTTTCCTGTCTTCTGAATAAATGATTTCTCCCAGTGTTTTTCTGTTGCCACTTGTTACCAAATTGTACATGTCAGCCTACCCCCAGTTCAAATCCAGGAGTCAAAAGAAAAAAAAACAAAAACAAAAACAAAGAAACTCCTTTTACATGCTGTTAATCAAATTCTGACTTCAGTGTCCATTTTCCATATTATTGCTTACTTTTCGGAGTCCTTAAGTCTGTTGCCTAGAGTTTTAGTTGTGATTGGTAAAGAGATAGATCATAGTCTATAGACTCCACCTTGACCAGGAATTTCAGTAATAACCACTTCTATATCCAATCAATAAGGAGGAATTTAGATGTTCTGCTAAGATAGATAGACAGGTAGATATATAGATTATACAGATAGAGTGATCAATATACATAAGCTATCTGTATCTATGAATATATATATATATCAATGAAGAAATTACTAATGACTTGGTAAATGAAAACCATTTCTTCATCCAATCAACAAGGAGCAATTTATTTGTTCTCTTAAGATAGATAGAAAGATAGAGTGATCAATATACATATATTATTGATATATATAAATACATATATCAATGAGGAAATTACTAATGACGTGATAAATAAATACCATTTTCCCAGAATATTTGCCCGTAGGCCAAAAGGACAACATAAACTAAGCCATACTACACTCATAAAGCCACAAAGGCAGATGTAGGCAAACCATTAGAATAAGCAGATAAGCAGTTTTTCCAAGTTCTTAGTCAACATTCAGATTTCCTTTTTCTTTCTTCTTTCTTCTCTTTCTTTCTTTCTTTCTTTCTTCTTTCTTCTTTCTTTCTTCTTTCTTTCTTTTCTTTTCTTTTCTTTTCTTTTTTTTCTTTTCTTTTGCAACAATTCAGGTCCTCCACCTTTTTTTTGTTAATGTATAAAAACACTGATACACTTCTGTTCAAAGAGGCTAATTCTCCCATATCCACAGACCTTTTGGCAACAATACAAAGTTCTCTTGTTAGAGCATATGAAGAGGCTGAGGGTGCCCATAACAAGGGGTATGGAGGACGTATTTATTATGTATCAGAATGAGTACCGGCACCTCCAAATGAGTCGTTAACAAAAAGATGAAGCCCTGAATGTGCTGTTGGAGAAAAGACTATTTAAAGGTTCAGGACAAAAAAAATAAATAAATAAAGGTTCAGGACAGGGATCCCTGGGTGGTGCAGCGGTTTAGCGCCTGCCTTTGGCCCAGGGGGTGATCCTGGAGACCCGGGGTTGAAACCCACGTCGGGCTCCCGGTGCATGGAGCCTGCTTCTCCCTCTGCCTGTGTCTCTGCTTCTCTCTCTCTCTCTCTCTGTGTGACTATCATAAATAAATAAAAATTAAAAAAAAAAAAGATTCAGGACAATAAAACTGAAATCAAGAGAGGAGAAGTGTTTTATCCAAGGTCAATCATCTACCTCCTTGTTGCTCACATTTCGGAATTTGGCATATCCATTACAGATGGAGTGGTTCATCAAAGATCTAAAATATGGATAGAGGAACAAGAGGAAAGAATATTGCATCCTGCAAAAAGGAAGAGGAAAGGGAGATGCAGAAAAGCAGGAAAAAAATCTGTTCTTATGACATGACTGTTTTAAGTCCCATGGCCAAATCTATTGGAAAGAAAATATTCTTGCCATTTGGGAATAAGATCCCATAAAAATAATGCCTATCAACAGTTGTACTCACTTAAAAGCCAGTTGCCAATTTAAAACTATTTAAATTATTTTATTTTTCAAGCAGTACCATGAACTCTAGACTTCTTTATCGACGGCCTCATGAATTGTTAGCTAGACCTTGCTCCTGAAGGACCTCATTCTTTACTAGCTTTCATGCTAAAATATGGTTTTGCTCATGTAGAGAATGCTGGAGCTGTGCTAATAGGCACCTCCAGACTCAGCCCTGTGCAGATGTAGCCAAATCATCTACCCCAACTCAGATTTCTTATTTGAATAACATAATGCCAATATTAACAACAGAATCATCCTTTAATCCAGGACCCTGAAAACAGAGAGCAAAAAAATAAGTTTTTAAAAGACTTTATTAATTTATTTGAGAGAGAGAACAAGTAGAAGCAGGAGGAGGGGCAGAGGAAGAGGGAAAAGCAGGTTCCCCACTGAGCTGGGAATCTGACATGGGACGTGGGGCTCAATTCCAGGACCCTGGGATCATGACTTGAGCTGAAGGCAGATGCCCTCAATTCCAGGACCCTGGGATCATGACTTGAGCTGAAGGCAGATGCCACGCAGGCAACCTGAGAATAAAAATAATTTGATAAGTTAAATCATGTCAAGAAGTTTCTGGCCAAAACACTTTAATATGTCTTCTCTCTCAAAAGTAGTTGAGCTTTAAGAAGAAAATCTAGATGATATTAGGCTATAGTCCCTCGGAATAAATTGTGAGTGGTAGGATTTTATGCATACTGTGTATCTGCTAGGATGTAGGTTTAGGAACAGCTGTAGAAAAGGCCAAGGTAACAACAGCTTAAACAAGATAGCATTTTTTTTCTCTGTTACATAACAGATTGAGATAAGCAGCCTCAGCTCATGAAACTGCTCCATAATGCTGGAGACCCCACATGAGAATTGCTTGGCCATTCTCAGCACATAGCTTCACTCTTAAGACTGAAGATTGTGGCTGCTGCAGCTCTGGCCATCACACCTAAATTCAAACCTTGTGGCTAAGGGAGAAGGAAAATGGAGATCACACAACTTTCTTTTTAAAAGAATAACCAAAAGTGCATTTCGTTTCAACTGTAACAAATGTACCACTATAGTAGAGAATGTTAATAATAAGGAAAGCCTTGCATTATTTGTGGGCTAGGCAATATGTGGGAAATCTCTGTATCTTCCCCCAATTTTGATGTGAACCTAAAACTGCTCTAAAAGATGAAGTCTAATATTCCATTGTATACATAGACCACATCTTCTTTATCCATTCATCTTTTGATGGACACCAAGACTCCTTCCACAGTTTCGCTATTGTGGACATTGCTGCTATAAACATCGGGGTGCAGGTATTACTCAGCCATTAGAAATGACTAATTCTGACCATTTGCTTCGATGTGGATGGACCTGGAGGGTATTATGCTGAGTGAAGTAAATCAATCAAAGAAGGACAAACATTATATGGTTTCACTCATACGGGGAATATAAAAGATAGTGAAAGGGATTAAAGGGAAAGGAGGGAAAATGAGTGGGAAAAATCAGAGAGGGAGACAAACCATGAGAGATTTCTAACTTTGGGAAACAAACAAGGGGTAGTAGAAGAGGAGGTGGTTGGGGGGATGGGGTAACTGGGTGATGGGCACTGAGGGGGGCACTTGATGGGATGAGCACTGTGTAGTTACACTATACGTTGGCAAATCAAACTCCAATAAAAAATACCAAAAAAATTGAAAAAAATAAATATAAGATAAAGTCTATAAAAGAATAGAAGGAAGGAAAGAAGAAGGAAAGATTGTAATGAGCTAATTAAAAAAGAAGCTGGACGATCTTAGGGAAGTGATAACATAAACATAAAATTATATCTAAAAATAGATTCTTATGACCTAAGGGTCATCCACTCATTTATAAAGTAACAAAAGATTAAGCCTCTCTCACAATGTAAATTCAGTCAGTTATTAAATCTTCCAATTTTGTTGTCTCATCATGAAGGAGTGCTGTAAGAGGATCATTTGTCCTTTCCTCTAACTCTCATATTGATTGGGTACAAGGCAAGTCAAACAAGCAGAAGGGCAGTCACACTCTGAAGTAAGAAACACATCCATTAAGAAGTAAGTCAAGTGTGACAGAGACTGTTGTCTACAAGACAATTTTTGCAAATTGTGCTTGGCCAGCAAATTTTGTTGGGAACAAAGGGGATCATTAATTGGTAGGAAATAATTTTAGTCCCATTAAAACAAAGATATCAGATAGTAAGAAAAACAAAACCTGAAGGCACAAGTGAATGAAAGCACCAAATATCACTCTGTGTTTGTTAAATAAACATGTGTGGCACACCTCTTATGTACTAAGCGTAGTGCTGGTCCTAAGGATCACACTGACGAAAAAGCAAGGTTTCTCTCTTCAGGGAGGTACAGTCTTGAGGTGGAGACACTCTCACACAGAATTTCAACAGGGGATGATAATTGCAAGACTAAAGTTCTATTCCCAACCTGGATACCTTGGGTGGAAGAAAGGCAAGGGGGCAAGGGAAGGTTTGCTAGAAGAGATGGGGCTGAACTCAGACTTGAAGTAAAAGATGGAAGACTCGGGAAGCCTGGGTGGCTCAGTGGTTGAGCTTCTGCCTTCGGTTCAGGGTGTGATCCCGGAGTCCTTGGGTCGAATCCTGAATCGGGATCCTTATGTGGAGCCTGCTTCTCCCTCTGCCTGTGTCTCTACCTCTTTCCCTCTCTCTTGTCTGTCACGAATAAATAAATAAAAATAAAATCTTAAAAAAAGTAAGATGGAAGACTCAAAAAAAAAAAAAAAAAAAAAGAAGGAATCCAGGGGAAGAAGAGGAAGAAAGACATTCCAAGTAGAAGAGTCAGATGACTAAAGCATACAGACCTGAACAGACATGGTACACGCTATATGAGATCACCGGAGCAGGACAGAGGTCCAGTTGGAAGGAAGAGATTTGGGACTCAACTGTTACTTTAAGTAGCATGATACTTGTAGGTTCTTGTTTAAATGACATACTAGATAAAGTCACTGTACAATTATATCTGGAGATCGGGGGATGGGAGGTGTGACTATGTTGCGAGGTTGAGGAAACAAGAAGACATTTTCATTTTTTTTCTAGTTGGAAGGCAAGAGATAATGTCTGGAATGGAGTGAAATTGTGCTCCTCCTTGCAAATTCGTATGTTGAAGCTTTACACTTCATGTTACGGTATTTGGAGATGGGGGCTTTGAGAGGTGACTCAGGTTGGATTAGGTCATATGGGTGGGGCCTTCATGATGAGATTGCTGAAGAGAGAGCAAGAAGGTGGCTCTCTGAATGGGAAGAGGGTCTCCGCCAGGAACTGAACTGGTAGGTCCCTTGATCTTGGATTTCACAATTTCTAGAACTGTGAGAAATAAATGTCTGTTGTTTGAGCCGCTCAGTCTGTAGCACTCTGTCATAGTGGCCCAATACAGCAAGACGCTATGGCAGTGAACACCACGTCAAATGCCATAAGAAAGGAGGTAGCCATATAAGCATGTGGCTTAGAGATACGGCAGGAAATATCAAAGGGATTAGTTTTAAAAAGTTGAACGTAACTCCCTCTGCAGAATAGGAGATGAGGACAGTGGTCAGAGGTCTGCTGATCTTTGAAGCAGACCTTACAGGACAATTGGCTCTTTAAATTACTCCGAAAGTAATGTTGGCTATAGGTTGTTGTTTTTTGATTGTTTGTTTTTTAGCCTAAAGAAAAAAGAAAGAGAAAATAAAGAATGGGAAAAGCTAGTGTAGAGCCACCCCAATAGTTACTGGTAAATGGACAAAATTATTATTGAATTAATTAATTATTCAAGACTTGAAGGTTTTGGAATTCGATAGACCCATTCACTTCTCTAGAAGCCCATTTTCTGAGCAGTTGCCTTAAAACCTTGACCATGCCATTTTGAGGAGTTAGCTCAAGTCCACTGGATATATAGGCCTGTAGTGTCAAAGCTCAACAGTTGAGATGGGCTCAGGCTGGGGAATTTGGTAGAGAGGCTGCTGACCCTGAGAGTAGTTGGGAAGGACCTGGAAGCATGCTTCTGCACTTCATGCTCTGGAAGCCCTCCTAGCTTTTCTTTTTGATGATAGCCTGGTGATAAATGCTAGGAGTACATACAACATATTCTCTTGCCCCTCCCCATAGTTATGAACCATTTCATCATTGGTGTTATAATTCCATTATTTTTCCTCAAAATCAAGAAAGTAAGTGATAACTTCCAGTAAATAAGGAGTGCTGTTGAGGTTGCTCTAGGGAGCTCACAGAATCCATAATAATTTACATTAAAAGAGTAAATTTATTAGATTTTGATCTGTGAGTTATTGTAAGAAATGAAATGTTTTACATTTTGGGTATAAGTTTTATTGAACTATAACATGCATATAAAACAAGGCACTGATCAGAAGTGTGCAGGTTATTGAATTATCACAAAGTAAAATATCTGTGTAAGCAGTACCCTGGATTAAGAAACAGAACAGGGACACCTGGGTGGCTCAGCAGTTTGGTGCCTGCCTTCGGCCCAGGGCGTGATCCTGGAGACCCAGGATTGACTCCCACTTAGGGATTCCTGCAGGGAGCCTGCTTCTCTCTCTCTGCCTGTGTCTCTGCCTCTCTCTCTCTGTATCTCTCATGAATAAATAAATAAAATCTTAAAAAAAAAAAAAAGAAACAGAACATTACCATTACCAGCATCTCAAAGCCCACACTACACTCCCACTACCTCTGCCAAAGGTTTATATTTGATCCCACAGATTAGTTTTGCCTGTTTTTGAACTTTATATAAATGGAATCATATCAACATAATCTTTGATATTTGGCATTTTTTTGTTTGGCATTTTGTGAAATTCACCCGTTATTTCATGTAGTTGTATTTGTTCAATCCCATTGCTATAAAGTATTCCATTTTATGACTAAGCCATAATTTACTTACCCATTCTACTTCTGGTGGGCATTTGGATAGTTTCCAATTTAGCAATATTATGAATGGTACCACTATGAACATTTTTGTGCCTGTGCTTTGGTGAACACACATAGCATTTCTGTCGAGAAATACAGGCAGTTCTCTCCTTACACGGTACCAATATGCACAATTTCAGTTTCCACAGTTTAGTTAAACAACATCAGTGTCAGAACAACAAGTTTAAATTTCAGTTGTTACTGTATATTAACTGTGACCAACTGTAGAAAGTACATACTTGTTTATTAGCCCTTCAGCTCACAAATCACTATGTAAATAATAGATGGACCTCAGGATCAGAGATCAATCACATCTCTTTCAAAGTCTTGTCTGTGGACTTTGAAGTAAGTCAACATATGAGTTATTCAGTTCATACGCAGCAAAGCCTATTGTTGTGTTGTTTCTTTGTCTCCACATGACAGTTTATAAAAAATGAATAAATAAATCCACATGACAGTTTATAAAAAATGAGTCAGTGAGGGATGCCTGGGTGGTTCAGTTGGTTTGGCATCTGCCTTCAGCTCAGGTTGGGGTCCTGGGGTCCTGGGATCAAGCTCCATATCAGGCTCCCTGCTCAGCTGAAAGTCTACTTCTCCCTCTCCCTCTGCTCCCCTCCCCTGCTTATGTGCTCTCGTGCTCTGTCTCTCAACTAAATAAATAAATAAAATCTTTTAAAATCTTTTTAAAAATGCAAAAAAGTGAAAAAGAAACTGGCCAACAAAGGTGAAAATGCAAAAAAAAAAAGTGATAGTGCTAGAGGTGAAATTCATATCAAACACACATGGCGCTATAGAAAAAAGAGTTGACCTTGAGAATGTCTGAGACACTAGATGTGCAAGCACAGGAACTTCGTGAGGGTGAACTATTAACATAAATGATGAAAATGATTATGACAAAAAGGCTGAAGGTATCCCAGAGGAAGTGACACGGGCAAAACATTACCTTAAATGAACTCTCAGAAATATTCCACAACATTGAAAGCACAAAGGATACAAAGTTGGGAAGCAATACAAATTGAGAGAGGATATGACAATCACCAAGGCATAGAAAAGATGCTTGCTCCATATCAAATGCATTATGATAAGAAGGCAATTATTCTTTGAACTGCATTTAATAACTTTTTTACAAAGAAAGCACTTTAATTCTCAATGTTTGTGATGTAATAAATTATAGTACACTAATTACATATTTGTTTCACTATCTTTTTTCATCTCCCTATACAAATGTCATAGGAAGAGCATTTTTAATGTTTTGACAAAATTTTAAGAAGCTCACAGAACAGTCATGATTTTTGCATTGACTACTAAAATCTTTCAGCCTACTCATTTTTCGGTCCCCCCACTATTGTGCAAAGTGAGGACTGCCTGTGTTGAGGAAGCGTAATCGCTAGGTTCAGGTCACACTGTCCAACTGGCAGTTAGTTTCCCTCATAAACCTCTGCCCTAATGGGCTTGCCTTAAAGACTATGTTCCATTGAGGATCAACAGGAGTGTGAGTCGTCAACTTTCCTTCTTGTAAATTAGTAAAGGTAGAACAAAATGAGAAGCAAATAATCATTGGACACTACTCAGACTAGTCAGTAGCAGTAAGTAAGCCCTTTTCTTTGTTCACAACATATGTTTCCCTTTAGCCATATGAACTCAAGCTTTGCCAAAATAGCACATTTTTTTAGCTTTGCCTGGCTCCACTCCATATGCCACTGCCCACAAATTTCTGACTAAATAAGCCTTTTTATATTTTTAAAAGATTTTATTTATTTATTCATGAGCAACACGGAGATACTTTGTATCCTTTGTGCTTTCAATGTTGAGAGAGAGAGAGAGAGGCAGAGACACAGGCAGAGGGAGAAGCAGGCTCCCTGCGGGGAGCCTGATGTGGGACTCAATCCAGGGACCCCAGGATCATGACCTGAGTAGAAGGCATGTGCTCAACCATGGAGCCATCCAGTGCCCCTAAGTAGGCCCTTTTATATAAAAAGTTGGCTGTACTTTAGTAGCAGGACCTGAACCAAAACCAGTGACTATACATGTTTGAACTTTTAAACACTATTAATAGTTGGCAATTAATCCCCAAATTCTAAAATAAACTGTCAGATGGAGTAAACTGATAGAATCAAAGTCGTTATTCAAAGTGCATATCTCCAAAATTTCCTCAGCCCGAAATGGTGGTAGGCTTCTAAAATGGTGGCTCCAAGGATGATTAAAAACTAACAATAGAGGCAGAAAGTCTGCAGAGGAAAACTACAGATGTGCAAAGAGAAATAGAGGTAAGAGACCTTGGAGTTCTGGAAACAGAAATGGAGAGAGAAGCTTCTGAACTTCCCCATTCCCTTAAGTCTAGATTGTATAAGTTTCCTAACATCCTCCTACATTTTTTCAATTAACTCCCTTCATTCTGTGTATGTTTTTTAAATGGGTTTCTGTTCCTTGTAACAAACTATACCCTAAGGTCTCACTGCAACAGTATCCCATTAATGTAGCATAGTTCAGATGCCACATGCACTGCATATAGAAGTCATAATTTTAATCTAAACATTAGTCTAAACAGGAATTTTCAGATTCACAGTAAGAATTGTTTACTTCTGTTATAAAGCTAGAAAGGCAATTCACGTATGGATAAGCAGTATACAAAAATATAAATGATAGAGAAATGTATAGAAACACTGTAGAATGTGACAATTCCTCTACTTCCTCACCCAACTGGCCAATCCCATCTCCTCCCCAGAGGTAAACACTAACAACAATGTTTCTGCTCTTTCATATGCCTCTACACATAAACGCCATTTATTTTTTAACCTAAGCAAAATAACACTATATTTACTCTTTTGTTACTTGCTTTCACAATCATTTATAAGTCTTAAATTCTTTCCTTACTGATGGTTGTTCCTAGTTTTGCACTTTAAAATCATGGTGCGGGCAGCCTGGGTGACTCAGCAGTTTAGCGCCGCCTTCAGCCCAGGGCCTGATCCTGGGGTCCCGGGGTCTAGTCCCACGTCGGGCTCCCTGCATGGAGCCTGCTTCTCCCTCTGCCTGTGTCTCTGCCTCTCTCTCTCTGTTTCTCGAATAAATAAATAAAATCTTTTAAAAAAAATTATGGTGCAATGATTTGTACATCAATTTCTAAGCTCATGGCTGAGTATTTCTGGGTATATTCCAAGAAATGGAATTGCTGAAACAACTTTCAGACGAATTCCTCTCCTACCCCAGTAAGAGAACAAACACATTTCCTCTAACCTCATACCAATACCAGACATTAAACATTATCTCTCTTTAGATTTTAAAATTGGTAAAATTTTTACCAATCTGGTGGGTGAAAAAAGTTCACTTTCTGTTGTTTTAATTCTTATAATTCAAAGAGTAAATATATAATGAAGTTTTAAAGTTTTATTTAATTTACTTTTGAGTATCTAATTTAAAATACATGGTTTCATATCGGGAAATTAAATATGAAATTTCAACCATGTCTGAGAAAAATCATTATATAAACTATTACAGTATATTAAAAAAATAACATACCTATGGACATTTCTTTTTTTTAAGTATATATGTATGCATGTATGTATGTATGTATTTGAGGGTGGGGAGTGAGGGGCAGAGAGAGAGAGAGAGAATCTTAAGCAGACTCCACACTAAGCCCAGAGCCCAATATGGGATGTGATTGCATGACCCTAGATCATGACCCTGAAATCATGACTTGAGTTAATATCAAAAGTCACTCAACTGACTGAGCCACCCAGGCATTCCCTGAGGACAATTCTTATAAGTAAATTCACTATGTAGTTAAATACCTTGGTAACATTTCTATGTATCAGTATTTTATAAGCTTCTGCTGTTTTTCTATAGTGTAACAAAAGTTCCTTCACAAGAGAAAGAAACCAGGATAATTTAAAATGCAAAAATAAAAAATAGTTGTTTTGCTCACTGTGCTCCTGTCCATTGTATCAGTACCAGATGTGCTCACTGCCTCTTCCCTGACCTTCTCCACCCTTGTAGAGCAGAGTATGTAATTGCAAATGGCCCCAAAAAGACCATGGACCCTCCTGCCCACCCTAGAGTAGGACTCAAAAGCAAAATTAGCAAGATGCTAACACAATGAGACTGATTTTTCTAAGACAGTTCCCTCTAATTTCCTTTTTCAAAATTTCTCTGTTTTAAAACAAAGAAAGAAAGAAACCAAAGCATAATTAAAAACAGTTTACCAGAAAATAAAGCAAGGCCCTTTGGTCTCAACAGAGTCAGTTACACAATTATAGTCTAATGCAGTGGAGGATTTTTAAAAATGATTTTTATTTATGTATCCATGAGAGACACAAGGAGAGGGGCAGAGACACATCCTGAGCCAAAGGCAGATGCTCAACCACTAAGCCATCCAGGTGTCACGCAGTGGAGGATTATGAGTATGGATTGGCCCTACAATCAGACCACTTGGACTTGAATCCCAATGTCTTGAGTGAATAACTTTCATCAACTTAGTCCATTAGCAAATAGAGATAATAATAGTAGTTACTCCAGAAAACAGTTGGGATTGAATGGGAATTGAATGCGTAGTGATCCTGTATTTTACAGGTAGAATGTATATACACTCTGATGAGAGGGTCTCCCCAAAGGGCTATGAAGTACAGGGAAATGAGGTGCTTTTACTGGGGCTGGATACAGTGGTGTGAGCAAAGGTAAGGTAAGCAAAGTGAGACTATAAAGCATAAAAGGATCATAGAAAACTGGAGCAAACTGCTGTAGAAGCAAGGAGGTTACAGAGACAGGACAATAAGAGGAGGCAAGTGTGGCAACAGTTGGCCAGGAGCCCAGAGGGCTCCCTACTACATGCTCCCCACTAGATATTTACCTATATCACACATTCAGCTGGGCAACTGGCCATTGATGATGTTGGTCCTACCCTGGGTAGCCCTACCTAGTCTTTAAGGCAGTCTAGTTCCCTGAGTAGTGATCTTGAGAAGTGGCCACAGTGCTAGAGATATTCAGGCTTTCCCTTAGCATCCTCCAGACCATCCACTCATTCAGTCATTATTAGGAACATCTACGAGGGGCCAAATATTAAGTTAAGTTCTAGGGATACAGTGGGTAGAAACTGATAAACAGACAAGTGAATATATAACCACACATTGTAAATAATTCTATAGATGAAAATAATAAAATACTCTAAGAATAGGAGAAATAATCTAATTTACACTGTTAGGTTAGTGGCGATGCTGGGGGAAGGGCTAGGGAAGGCTTCTCTGTGGGGGGCGACATTCAGGTTGAGAACAGATAAGCAAGAATTAGACACAGTTGGAAAAAGAGCTTCCTTGAAAAGAAAACTTCAGGTACAAAGACCCTAAGTAGAAACGAACAATCTAAGAACTGAAAGTAGGTTGGAGAGTGGTGTGCCAGGGTACTAGTACCATAGATAAAGTTAGAGAAGTAGGCAAGGATCAGATAATACAGGGCATTATAGGCCATTCTTGCACTTGAGGTGGAGTTTAGTTTGTAGGATATTTATTAGAGTTTCCTTTGGATCAACACCTGCAGAAGAGGGGAAGAAAGTAAGCAAGATTGAGCAAAGCGTGAAAGGAACTGAGATTAAAGCCCAAATGACAGTTGCAGCTAATCCCATGTGGAGGAGTCAAAATGGTCCCTCAGGGTAGTCCAGAGCTGGGTCAAGACAGCCGAGCCTTTGTACCCCTTCCAGGCCCTGTCATTGGCTATGGACCACCCCAGGAAGGGCAGGACCTTGAGCAATGCAGCTTCAGGAAGCTGAAGCCATTCCTAAAGGCTGACAGTTGAAGGCATCTACCAACAGCATTGCCAGAAACCCAGGGCAACAAATCCTTCCCCGAAAGGGAATCTGGGCAGGACACCACAGTGTCTACCACAGCCACAGTCTTCAAAGTCGAAATTTTACTTCTATGCAAAAGGAAGCCTCCAAAGGATGGGAGCAAGGTTAGTGGCATGATTCTACATTCATGGCCAATATAGCTGCTAAATGGAGACTGGACCAGAAGGTATATGCTTGGAAATAAGAGAGACAAGTCAGGAGGTTGTTGTCCAAGTGAGAGATGATGAAGGCTGGGACCAGGATGGAAGCAACGTAGATAAAGAGAATTGTATGGTCCATTCAGGATGTACTAAAGAAGGAAAGAAAGGAATTGGTGAGGGCTTAGGTGAATGAGAAGGGAGCATATCAAGCATTCCCAGATGGAGCTTGGTTCCTCAGAGGCCTGGGAGATTATCATATCCTGAAGCTAGGATTCCTTTCAAAAACTCATCTGGTAAGGGATTGATTCAAGCACTGCCCTGGGAAAAGGAAGTGTTAAGCAGCAGCAATGTGTTAAACTAAAAAAGGAAAAGTTAGCATTCGAAGATTTATTCCAATTTACCTTGAAAAAAATAAAGAAACCTGGAAAGCCACATTCAGTTTGAATTTAGAAAAAAAAAATGACAGAATTAAATTCTTCTGTCAATATAAAATCCACTGACACAATATGGAAGAAAATGTGCAAAATTAAAGGTTATGCAAAAGAACCCAATTTTCTTCAAAACATACATTTCAGCTAAGTGGCTTTTGTAAGATATTACAGAGAATTTGACTATTTGGGGACATTGTTTTGAATTTGCTTTATTTCAACAACAAATTATACTTAAAGCAGCCTCAGCTTTCCATTTGACATCAACATAATGGACCCACAACGGATTAGTCCTGAAATACATGATAAAAACCACATCTTTGAAAAACCCAGCATCTTCCTTGAAACAAAACTCTCCAGATTAGTCCATGAATTACAGCTTACAGAAGTAAGAACAAAGCTATATGTGGTTATGAGGGCACTTTGCACCACAACATTGGAGTTAGAAGCAACCTTTTGAGAATATATGAACCAACTATTTCATTTTAATAGATCAGAAGACTGAGAATAAAAGCAATTTAAATTAAATGACATATGATCACATAGGAGATTTGTGACAGAGCATAAATTAGAATCCCTTACCCTTTCCACTATGCCCGCTGCCCTTGGAATGATTAGAGATGGAAGGAAAGCTGCAAAGTGGTGCTCTTAGCCAGTCATTCCTAAAACTAGAATTCCATCTCTTAGAACATGATAAACAGGATTTGGTTATTGTGACTCTTCACCAAAGGAAACTGACATCAAATTAATATAAACGGCCCATAATATATTTAACATTTTATTCTCAAATGTGTTTTTCTCTTGAAAGTAAACTCTGTTCACATTTTTACATTTTCTTGAAAGCTCCATCAAGCTTTAAATGTGCTTTTAGAACAGTGCTCATGCCCATGAATTTCCAACTTTGGTACCATCAATTTGCAGTGTCTTTCTTATTCATAAAGGTCAGTGAACAAAAATTGTATTCTGAAATGCTATCCCTGAATCACAAACCTTCCACAGAATTGTCTGATACTTGAGCCATCATGTACACTGTGGAACAAATTCCTGACCCATGCAGAAAACAGCATGTCACACAGACCTTCCAGATGATTCCCTCTGTTAACAGAACCAGTGAGCTAAATTCAGTCTTAAATTGCCAGTGTACCACTGCTGAATATCTACAGAGGAACATGTGCCCTTCTAGAATATCATAAAACTTAAAATTGGTACCATTTATTCTTCTCAGAATAATGTGAAGAAGCGCGAAATCTTTCTGCTTGTGTTTATAGATGGCCTCCTTCCCAAATGTCCCACACCACACCTGTGACTATTATAATGGCCAATGCCGGACTTAGTAGGGAGGCAGAGAGAAGGAGAGAAGAAAGGAGGGGAAAGACTAGGGGTAGAGGAGGAGAGAAGAGGAAATGCTTATGAACTAGCTCTGATTAAACTTCTTTCATTGTTTTTTCCTAGAGGCTGAGAAAAATTTGGAGAAATTCCTACAAAAAAAGTTACTTTTGTTGGTATGATCAATACAAATTTGACAGCAAATTTCTGATAAATGACAATGACAAATACAATTAGTCTATACTCAGGACCTCCAGGGCTTCAGGATCCAAGCAATATTTTATAAAATGTAGTTTGTTTCTCTTAAAATTAAAAAATAAGTGACCAAATTCAATGAATAACTGAAGACTAAAAACACAGAGTATAAGACTAAGAAAAAGTCATTTATATAATGGTACTTGGCATTTAGAGGGAGCTCAGCAAATAAAAACTTATTATTGCCATTATTATTTGTGTAATGATGCAACCCAATAAAACAACAAAATTAACTGGACAAATTACCTACATACATAAGTGTTGGTACAAGTGGTAATTAGCCATAAATAGTAAATTCTCATAAATTCTTGTGGTTAACATTACCTTTACAGAACAAGATCCAGTTCTTCTATTTTCTGTTTCAGAGCTCTGCATCTTTATAATGTATCATTGCTCATGTATTCCATAGGTGCAGCTTAATCCCCTTTTCACATTTGTCATAATGCTATTCCTGAAACCCTTATGGTCACATAGGATTCCCCCAGGTAAGTGCCCCTGCTCCCCCCACCTGACCTTAGGTAATCATTCCTGGGTCTTCTCTGGAGGAGGCGTGAGGTGTCAAGACTTTGGAGTGTGGATAGTACTGAGCAAGCCAGCAGCATCCCCTCAGAGAAAGAGCAGGTGCATGTTAGGGGCAGAGAGATTCAGAGCCAAGGGGTTGAAGTGCTCTGGGAAGAGACCAGTGTGGCATTAAACCCTAGCCCTGATGGATTCTTAACAGAGTCAACTGTCAGGGTGGGTGGATGGGATCCAGCTAGATCAGGACTAGGCCAGGGATGTCAGTGAACCCTTTAATTTCTCAAGAGAATTTGTGCAGACAAGGAGAGAGTGAGATGATATATTCAAAGTGCTAAAAGAAAAAAACTCCATCGAAGAATACTTTCACTGGTAAAGTTGTCCTTCAAAAATGAAGAAGAGATAAAGACTTTCCCAGACAAACAAAAGCTGAGAGAGTTCACCACCACTAGACCTGCCTTACAAGAAATGCTGAAAGGAGTTCTTCAAGCTGAAATGAGAAGATGCTAATTAGTAATATAAAAACATGAAAATATAAATCACACTGATAAGGCAATTATATAGTCAAATTCAGAATACTCTAACAATGTAAGTTAACCACTGAACTTTAGTATGAAGGTTAAAAGACAAAAATATTTTAAAAAATATAACTACAAAAATTTGTTAATAGATAATATAAATATAAATATAATACAATATAAAAAGATGTAAATTATGAAACAAAATAGAGGAGAGTAAAAGGGCAGAGTTTTTGTATGAGATAAAGTTTTTGTCAGATTAAAATAGATTGTTAGGGAATCCCTGGGTGGCTCAGCGGTTTGGCGCCTGCCTTTGGCCCAGGGCATGATCCTGGGGTTCTGGAATCGAGTCCCACATCAGGCTCCCTGTATGGAGCCTGCTTCTCCCTCTGCCTGTGTCTCTGCTTCTCTCTCTCTCTCTTTTTCTCTCTCTGTGACTCTCATGAATAAATAAATAAAATCTTTAAAATAAAATAAAATAAAATAAAATAAAATAGATTGTTATAACTATGAGATGCATCATGTAAGCCTCATGGTAACCATACAGCAAAACCTACAGTAGGTACACAAAAGAGTAAGAGAAGGGAGTCAAAGCGTATCACTACAGAAAATCGTCAATTTGCAAAGGAAGAATGCAAGAAAGGAACAAAGGAACTATGAAATAGCCAGAAAGCAATTAATAAGAGGTCATTTTTCCTATCAATATTTTCTTTCCCATCAGTATTTACTTTAAATGTAGATGGATTAAATTATCCAATCAAAAGATACAGGTGGTAAAACAGATTTAAGAGAAAGGCCTAACTATAAGAGACTCACTTCAGCTTTAAGGAAACAAGCAGGCTTAAAGTGAAGGGATGGACAAAGCTACTCCATGAAAATAGAAGCCAAATAAAAGTGGGGGTAGCTATATTTATATCAGACACAATAGACTTTAAGTCAAAAACTGTAACAAGAAGGTGCAGTGGCTGAGCAGCTTAGGGCATGACCCCAGGGTCCCGGGATTGAGTCCCGCATCTGGCTTCCTGTGGGGAGCCTGCTTCTCCCTCTGCCTATGTTTCTGCCTCTGTCTCTGTGTGTCTCAAGAATAAATAAATAAAATCTTTTAAAAAATGTAACAAGAGACAAAAAAGGTCAATTTACAATGATAAAGGGATCAACTTGTTGAGAGGATGTAACAATTGTAAATATTTATACATCTAACATCTGAGCACCTAAACATATTAGATCTGAAGAGAGAAATAAAAAGCAATAGAATAAAAGTCGAAGACTTCAATACTGCACTTTCTACAATGAATAAATAGTCCTGACAGAAAATCAATAACAAAGTACTGAACTTAAAATACACATTAAAATAGATGGAGTTTACATGTATATATACACACACACACAGAACATTCCATCTAAAAGCAGCACAGCAGGCATTCTTCTTAAGCACTCAGAGAACATTCCAGGATAAATCATGGTAGGTCACAAAATAAATCTTAACAAATTTAAGAATATTGAAATCATATCAAGCACCCCCTCCAACTACAATGGTATAAAAACATCAATCAACAGATGGCAAACTGGAAAATTCAAAATATGTAGAGATTAAACAACATACTCCTGAACAACTAATGGGTCAAAATAAAAACAAAAGAAAAACCAAAAAATATCTGGAGACAAAAGAAAATGGAAACACAAAACTTATGTGATACTACAAATCGGTTCTAAAAGGATGTTTATAGCAACAAAAACCTACATTAAGAAAAAAGAAGGAACTAGAAAAAGAAGAACAAATTAAGCCCAAAGTTAGTAGAGAGAAGGAAATAACAAAAATCAGAGTGGAAATAAAATAGAGACAGGAAAGGCAATTAAAAAGATGAGTCAAACCAAGAGCCTTTCTTTTTTTTTTTAAAGAAAACCAAAACTGACAAATCTTTAGATAGACTAATTAAAAAATAGGGAAGACTCAAATAAATAAAATCAGAAATAAAAAGGGAAACATTATAACGATACCACAGAAGTACGAATTATCCTAAAAGACCACTACGAACAATATATATCAACCAATTGGATAACCTAGAAGAGATGGATAAATTCCTAGAAACATAAAACCTACTAAGACTGAATCATGAAGAAAAAAATCTGAACAGACCAATAATGAAAGTAAAGACTCTGAATTAATAATCAAAAACTTCCCAATTAAAAAAAGCCAAGGGTTCAATGGCTTCACAGTGAATTCTACCAGTTAAAGAATTAATACCAATCCTTCTTAAAGAAGTTCAGAAAACTAAAGAGGGAGGATGCCTCAGTAGCTCAGCGGTTTAGCACTGCCTTCGGCCCAGGGCGTGATCCCGGGCCTGCTTCTCCCTCTGCCTGTGTCTGCCTCTCTCTCTCCTGTGTCTCATGAATAAATAAATAAAATCCTTTTAAAAAAACTAAACAGGAAGGAACACTTTCAAACTCATTTTATGAAGCCAGCATCAGTCTGATACCAAAGTCAGACAAGGATACTACAGGAAGGAAAATTACGGATCAATATCCTTGATGAACATAAATGCAAAAATCCTCAAAAAATATTAGCAAACCAAACTCAACAGCTCATTAAAAGGATCATATATCATGTGGAAAACAACATGGAAGTTCCCCAAAAAATTAAAAATAGAGCTACAATATGATCCAATTATCACTCTACTGGATATTTACCTAAAGAATATTAGAACACTAATTCAAAAGTATATATGCACTTCTGTTTATTGCAGCATTATTTACAATAGTCAAATTATGCAAGTAGCCCAAGTGTCCACTGATACATGAATGAATAAAGAATAAAGAAGTGGCATACATATATATATAGCCATAAAAAGGAATGAAATCTCACCATTTGCAACAGCATGCATAGATATAGAGAGTATAATGCTAAGTAAAGTAAGCCAGCCAGAGAAAGACAAATACCATATGATTTCACTCATATGTGGAATTTAAGAAATAAAGCAAACAAGCAAAGAGAATAAAGAGAGAGAAACAAACCAAGATAGAGACTCTGAACTATAGAGAACAAACTGATAGTTATCAGACGGGAGGTAGATGGGGGATGGGTGAAATAGGTGAAGAGGACTAAAAGTACACTTATCTTGTTGAGCACTGAGTATATATAGAACTTGCTGAATCATCGTATTGTACGCCTGAAACTAACATAATACTGTATGTTAACTACACAGGAATTAAAATAAAATAAAATAAAATAAAATAAAATAAAATAAAATAAAATAAAATAAGGATCATTCATCATGATCAAATGGGATTTATTTCTGGGATGCATGGATGGTTCAATATATACAAATCTATCAATATAATACACCACATCAGCTGAATGAAGGATAAATATTATATGATAATCTCAATAGATGCAGTAAAAGCATTTGACAATATTCAACATCCTTTTATAATAAAAATTTCCAACAAATTAGGTATAGATGGAATGTACTTCAACAGCAAAGGAAATCATCAACAAAATGAAAAGGCAATGAGAATCCCCAGAGTAGGCATCCTTGATAATGGATGCCCAATATTCAACACAATACTGTCCTACCCAGAGCAATTAGAAAAAAAAAGAAAAAGAAAAAAGAAATACAAGGCATCCAAATCAGAAAGGACGAAGTAAAATCATCTCTGTTTGTGGATGCATTGATCTTATACATAGAAAACCCTAGATTCCAACAAAAAAAAACTTCTAGGACTAATAAATGAATTCAATAAAGTTGCAGGGTACAAATTTTTATACAAAACTCAGTTGTGTTTCTACAACTAACAACAAACTACTGGAAACAAATTAAGAAAGCAATCCCATTCACAAATGCATTAAAAAAATAAAATATTTAGAAATAAATTTAATCAAGGAAGTGAAGATCTTTGTACTGAAAACTATAGAACATTGATGCAAGAAATTGAGGAGGATGCAAACAAATGGCAAAATATCTTATGTATATGGATTGTGTTAAGAATATTGTTAAAAATGGGGATCCCTGGGTGCGCAGCGGTTTAGCGCCTGCCTTTGGCCCAGGGCGCGATCCTGGAGACTCGGGATCGAATCCCATGTCGGGCTCCCGGTGCATGGAGCCTGCTTCTCCCTCTGCCTGTGTCTCTGCCTCTCTCTCTCTCTCTCTCTCTCTGTGTGTGACTATCATAAATAAATAAAAATTTAAAAAAAAAGAATATTGTTAAAAATGTTAATAACAATAGTGTCGATATTATTAATATTGTTAAAATTCTACTGTTAAAATAAATATTGTTAAAATGACCTAAAGTGATCTGCAGATTCAATGCAATCCCTATCACAATTCTTTTTTTTTTTAATTTTTATTTATGATAGTCACACACACAGAGAGAGGCAGAGACATAGGCAGAGGGAGAAGCAGGCTCCATGCACCGGAGCCCGACGTGGGATTCGATCCCGGGTCTCCAGGCTCGCGCTCTGGGCCAAAGGCAGGCGCCAAACCGCTGCACCACCCAGGGATCCCCCTATCACAATTCTAATGACAGGGATGCCTGAGTGGCTTAGCGATTAAGCGTCTGCCTTCAGCTCAGGGCGTGACCCCGGGCCCAGGGATGGAGCCCTGCTCCGGGCTCCCTGCAAAGAGCCTGCTTCTCCCTCTGCCTGTGTCTCTGTCTCTCTCTCTCTGTCTCACATGAATGAATGGATAAAATCTTTTTTAAAATATTCCAATGGCAATTTTCCGCAGAAATAGAAAAAACAATTCTAAAATTCATATGGAACCATAAAAGACCCTGAAGAACCAAAGGAACCCTGAGAAAGAAGAGTAAAACAGGAGGCCTCATACTTCCAGATTTCAAACTGCATTACAAAGCTCTAGTAATCACGACAATATTGTACTGGCATATAAACCGACACGGACCAATAGAACAGAATCAAGAGCCCAGAAATAAACCCACTCATCAACTAATCTTTGATAAGAGCACCAAAAACACACAATGAGGAAAGGATAATCTCTTTAATAAATGGTGTTGGGAAAACTAAATATCCACCTGCAAAAGAATGAAACTGGGTCTCTATCTTATACCACATACAAAAATTAACTCGAATGGATTAAAGACTTAAATGTAAGACCTTAAACCATAAAACTCCTAGAAGAAAACCCAGGGAAAAATGCCCCTTGACATGGGTCTTGGCAACAGTTTTTTTGGATATAACACCAAAAGCATAGGCAACAAAAAGCAAAAACAAACAATTGAGTGTACATTAAAGTAAAAGGCCTTTTCAGAGAAAAAAAACCCCATTTATATATATATATATATATATATATATATATATATATATATATAAAGTGAAAGGGTGCCTGGGTGGCTCAGTCGGTTAAGCATCTGACTTCAGTTCAACTCATGATCCCAGGGTCCCAGGATGAAGCCCTGAGTCAGGCTCACTGCTTAGCAGAGAATCTGCTTCTCCCTCTCCCGCTAATTCTCACTTGCTCTCTCATTCTCTCCCTCTCAAATAAGTAAATAAATAATCTTTAAAAAAATTAATTTTTATTTTTTTAAAGATTTTATTTATTTATTCATGAGAGACACTGAGACAGAGACAGAGACAGAGACACAGATAGAGGGAGAAGTAGGCTCCATGCAAGGAGCTAGATGCGGCATTTGATCCTGGGACACCCAGGATCAACCACGGAGCCACACAGGCATCCTTTAAAAGTTATTTTTTATTTTTATTTATTTTTTATTTTTTAAGATTTTATTGATTCATGAGAGACACACACAGAGAGAGAAAGAGAGAGACAGAGACAGAGACAGAGAGAGAGACCAAGGCAGAGAGAGAAGCAGGCTCCATGCAGGGAACCCCATGCGGGACTCGATCCCGGGACTCCAGGATCACGGCCTGGGCTGAAGGCAGGCACTAAACCGCTTGAGCCACCCAGAGATCCTCCCCACCAAATATTTTTAATTAAAGGACAACATACAGAATGAGAGAAAATATTTTAAACCATATATCCAATAAAAGGTTAATATCCAAAATATATAAATATTTATATAGCAGAATAGCAAAAGAACAAATCACCCAAATGAAAAATGGGCAAAGGACCTGAATAAACATTTTTCAAAGACAGGTACAAAATTGCCAATAGGTACATGAAAAGGTGCTCAACATCACTCGTCATCAAAGAAATGCAAATCAAGACCACAATAAGATACCACCTCACACCCATTAGGATCCAAGAGACAAGTGATAACTAGAGTTGCTGAGGATGTGGGGAAAAAAGGAGTCCTTGAACTGCTGATGGAAATGTAACCTGGTATAGCCATTAAGGGAAACAGTATGGAGATTTCTCAAAAACTTAAAAATAGTGGAATGACCATATGATCCAGCAATTCTACTTCTGGGTAAATATCTTAACAAAATGAAATCACTATCTGGAAGAAATATCTGCACTCCCACATTCCTTGCAGCATTATTCACACTAGCCCAAAGGGGCTCTGTGGCTCTCTCAGACCATCTGCCTGGATGCTTCGTCCATCCATCCACCCATTCCTACTCTATTGCTCCCATACCATTTTGGATGCTACGGCATTTTTAGATGCTTGACACCTGGCCTGGCTTCAATCAGAAAGCAAAGCACACATCCTACCTGTTGTCAGAAACCCAATCTATTACAGTTTGGAACACACATACACCTCTGATCTTCAATCCTGGCTTCAGCTCCACTTGGGAGTCCAAGCACAGGACTCTTTCTCAGAGAAACTCAGTGGTGTTGAACTGTCTTATCTTCAAATTCTCTTTTCCTCTCCCAAAACTGTAGGATCCTTAGTTCCTCTCCAACAGGAAAAACATGCTCTGACATCCACATGCATTCCTTCCAATCTAATGTGTTAATGGCAAAACTTTCATGCACTGAGTCCTTCAGGATCTTAGCTTTTGATATTCAAAATTCAGCCTTTTGAAATCGAAACTTTTGTTTCTTTTTTTATAAAAGATTTTATTTATTTATTTATTTATTTATTTATTTATTTATTCATTCATTCATTCATGAGAGACACAGAGACATAGGCAGAAGGAGAAGCAGGCTCCCCACCGGGAGCCTGATGCGGGACTCGAACCAAGGACCCTGGGATCACTCCCTGAGCCAAAGGCAGATGCTCAACCGCTGAGCCACCCAGGCACCCCTCAAAACTGTTTTCTAACTGTAAAGGAGCCTAGAAGTTTCCACTTTGAAACTCAAACCTGAGAATTATTTTTTTCTCTGGTAATACTCCTTCCCAGAGTAAACTGATGATTCTGGTTTGGTATAAAGGGGAGAAGAGCCACAGGGATTAAAAGAAATTACTAACAGTATTTATTAAACAGTTAATATATTAAAACGTTATGCCCTATTCCTCATCTGTGAGTATTGCTCACCAAAGGATTTTGGCCCTTTTGGCTATGCACACATTCAACTTGGCAGGAATACAGCCTATATGCATTGCTCTGGCTCACATCAGCCTTTCTTTTCTCTATTTGTTGGCAATGTCTGGTTATATACAATATTTATATTTTCAGGAACATTTTGTCCCCATCATTATTCAAGTGCCTTGGATTCAGAGCCACCAGATCCATAGAATATATGGATAAAAAGTAGAGCCAACCTATTCAGTAGAGTCCACTACTAGCCAAGAAAACTCTGGCACTCGGCAGGAAAAACAAAAATGGGGAAAATATGTGTGTTTAAGAATTACTGAGTATCATTCTTTGAAGCAAATAAGAAAGCAAAAATTCTCTATTAGCGGCGAAGCTCATTAGTTCTTTTAATGTCAAGTGAGATGCCATGAATCCCTCCTGTCTTTCCAAGAATATTTTGTTATACTTGATGATTTTTTATTGAAATTTACTAAAATAACTCTGAAAGAAGCTTCTATTATATAGCTGCAAACCTTGAAGCAAGTATGAATTTGGCTAAGTTCAGCGAGGAGAATTTACATCTGTGTCAAGCTATCCTGGCTCATAATTCTTTTTCTAAATTACAAATAAGTTTGATTAAAGTGAATACTGCTATTTTCTATCAAACACAGTTAGATGAGACCTATATGGAAGCCATTATAATCTGAAAATCAAAGAATCCCTGATGTCAGTATTTCAACAATTTCAATGTTCAATAATTCATAGAGTCCTGCTGTCTTTGGCTTAGATATGAGTCAAAGAAAGCAAAGAGCCCATGAAACCCAAGGGATTCACAGAAGCCTAAGATGAAGAGGTCATCCAGTTCATTTGAAGGGTCATATTTCAAGTCACACCAGGGGATGATAAATCATCCTATTTCAAAAATCTATAAACTTCTCAAATTGTCTACTCTCTGTTGTGTTTTTTCTTTAAATCTTTCCTGTTTATAAAATTCATATTTTAAATATACCTACTATAGAAAATAATAAAGAGGAACTCTCCCTCTCCACCCCCATAATTCTGGCCTCTGGTGCTAATCAATGAAATACAACTAGATTTTGAGCACTTGGATCCATGGGTGACTCAGATGTAGCCGGGGTTTATCTCTGTAACTTCAGGGGCTATCCTCCAGAAATTTATTTGTATGAATATTGAGAAAGCTTCAGGAGGGAACTCTCTTGAAGAAATGCCCATAATGAGCCCAATCTGGTGAGAAAGCCCTTAGTTGTTTGATAAATGGATGGTTCTACATGGAGCATACATGAGGTACTGGACTTTCCCATGTAATTACTTTCTAAGCCCTATAAGGGTGTGGAGGGATGCAGTGGATAAAAACTATAAAAGCAATTTCATTATACTCTGACTCGCTGGGGCCCAGAAACCTCTTCCTCAAGACCCCTTTAGAGATTATGATAGGGAGTGTTCCTGGGGCTCAGAGATGGCTTAAGTACATCTGTGATGAGCCTGGTACAGGGCTCTAGCCTCAGTGCTCACTGGGATTATCCTTGCTAATGAGCATATATAAGAACCCCGCACCTCCAGAACTCCCAGATATATTCCAGAACATGTTTTATAAAGAGCATTAGTTCTATATAATACTAGAAAGAAGTAGGGCTAGGGTAAATAAAGGTTTTTACTATTGGTGTAAACTCATTAGTATCTACAGGCAGGTGAGGGCTATGAAAACATATTAAATAGTCATAATTTTTCATGATACTGGAGTTGCATTTTCTGAGGTGCTCTGTGTCTCATTTTTCCCATTTTCTTTCATTTAATACTACATCATGAACAGTTTATTTCATTAAATACTCTTCAAAACATGCTTTTTTTTTTTTTTAATTAGCTCCTGAATTTCCAGTCTTGATTCGTCTTTTCCAATTCTAAGTGAAGCAGCTTGACACGGGTGGAGGCGGGGGGGGAGGCGCAACTAGACTTTGAGCTAGAATATTTAGGTTTGGGTGCCAGACCTATCATTTACATGACCACATTATCTAGCCCTTCAGTTATTTAATCTCTAAGAGGGGGGGAAATGATACATATCTCACAGGACAAAATAGGGCTTGGTAAAATATTTGGAAAGTTCAGATATTTTAAACATCTATTATTAATCTATATTTTTATAAAACTTTATACATTCCTTTATCATTACATACACTCTATTTTTCAATGATTTCTGTTTCTTCCACTATCCCTTTCTGAAGGGATAGAAAACTCAACTATCTTTGTGTGCCTGGAGCCTGCTATAATTTATGACATATAGTAAATACTAGATGATTATTTCATAAGCGAATGTGTAAATAATTAATGGCACCTGACACTGTTCTACTTAGAGGTTTAAAAAAATAACCTCCTGCATACTACCTTATTGAACCCTCACAGCAATCTTTAAGACAAACGTGATAGACACTATGAGTTGATGAAACAAAATGCTGGAGGAACCTCAAACATTTGGCACCTTCTAATCTTTTCTGGTTGGATCCACTGCTGTTAACAGATAAAAGTGGCCAATCTTTAGACGATGATGTGAGTACCACACCTTTGTTCTCTGCTCCTAGATAACGCTCTCTTCTTCTGTAGCTCTACAAGGCCCACTCTGAATGCCTGCTATGTCCTCAGCTCTCTTCTAAAGACGGAGACATCTTACTGTCCATAGATGTTTGTTTATGTGTCTGAAGTTGATTCCTTAAACTTTGTGTGTGCCCATATGTTGTGCCACATATTTTACCATCTGACTATGTGGGCCAGGGGAGAGATTTGATCCAAAGGCAATAAAATCCTGAACCAATCATCAGTCCATAAAGAGGCCTTATACTTCAGCTTTGTCCAACAGAGGTGATAGTAGTTAATCAAAACTTATAAAACTCTTACATTTCTGTTAGTTGGGGCTTAAAATATAGAATTTGGCAGGAGTAAAGGAATGGGAATCAGAAAGATATAGAGAAAACAGTACACAAATGTCACAGTTAAATGATGACTCCTCAAAATATCACCAAAACAACATGCTGACAAAAGAAATTTGACTTTATTGTTTACCTACTTGGTTTACCTACTGAGTGAGAGAGAATACCACCTCAAAAGTCTTAGTAACATCAGAAAAAGTAAATGGCAGAGTCAGGATGTTGATTGAAATTTTTAAGTCTGCTTTAAGGTGGGTCCTTTTGATGAGCAAGAGTGGCTTAATTCAGGTGAGGTCAGTCAGGATTATGATATAATACTTTAGAATTGATGTGTGTGGCTAGGTGAAAATTTTGAAGGGAAGGGTTCAAAGAGTCTTGAGTGCAAACTGATTTTTGATGCCTTCTATTGAAGAGTTGATGGATCTTTCAGGAAGTTAACTCCAGTTAACAATAAAGTTATTTACAACTTTTATCTTCCTAGGAGAGAGTCTCCTAAAATAATAAAGTTATGATTACGGTGGTAGTCAGCTTTGTGAATGGTTTTGGTTCTCATCACAAAGCAGAAGAAGCAAACAAGTAAACAGAAGCATAAGGTAGAGAAACATTATATTGAGCAGAAATAGAAAATCTGGATCTCACTGATGGTGGCGGGCCAGAAGAACAACCAAAATATGTATTTTTTTCCTCTGCAGTCAAGCCTGCTTTGTCCTCAGACAATTGGGATCATCATGAGGCCAAACCCTTAACTGGTATTATTTTCTTAGGTTGAGCGAAAAGAATGAACCAATCCAAAACAGAGCACTCCATGATAAGGCTTAGGCTCACAAGCTTACATTCTTATTTATTGTACCATTCAACGAAGCTTTGGAGTCTGTGAGATCCCAGCTGGATATGAGAGAAACAAATTACCAAATCAAGAAATCATGGATTCTGCTAATTTGACACTTCCCTGGAATCAAGTAGGCAAAATAAGCTCATTATGCAATGACTGTCAGATCTCACATTTGCTTCTAACACCCAGTACCTTGTAAACTGTACACATTCATAGTAAAAGTGTATTTGGTTTCCAGTTACAAACGTGTCAGTTACAATGGATTTTGGAACTGTGTCTGTTCCTTTTCCTGCAGTATCCACTCAAGAGTAACCAACCTTTTTTCCTTCCTGTTTTCTTTTTAAGAATTTATTAATGAGAGAGACAGAGGGAGGCAGAGACACAGACAGAGGTAGAGAGAGAAGCAGGCTCCCTACAGGAACCCCGACGCGGGACTCGATCCCGGGTCTCCAGGATCACACCCTGGGCTGAAGGCAGACGCTTAACCACTGAGCGACCCAGGCATCTCTCCCTCCTGTTTTCTGACATCTGCTTCCTCTTGAAGCATCTATCACTCCTCCCATCCAGCAAGAGTACCCCAAATTCCACGATTCAGGAGCCAATTAATTTGGGTTAACTGCAAAAGAATGAGTGGTAGGTGACAAGTAGAGAAAAACCACTCAGAATGAACAGCCTACACCTTATACACCGAATGGCACAAAGGGTGTCATGCTCTAGAAATGCTTTATAATGAGCAAGTTTCTCCTCTTATTTCTCCAACTCAGCCTTTTCCCCTCTGAGCCTACATCTTTCATCAAATGTAACATTTGCTTAATTAAAAAGTCAGAGCAAATTGTCTTTAAAACAACAATAAATATGCCACTAATATTCTGTTCAGCTGCCTAAAATTAATTACATTAAACACCGGGAAAAGAGTATACAGCCTCTGTTTTTATTTCTTGAGATATCAAGAAAAAATTTGTTCAGGTTTACTCTATGTGTCAAAGTTTTATAGTATTGTGTGGGGTGACCCATAGAAGGTTACTTTTCCTTGAGTAGCAGGACATGGTACGATCCCTGCTGTACAGATAACTACTACAAATTACACTCTCTACAACTAGCTCCCATATCCAGATGGGATCTCACCAACTCCAAAGTTTAGTTGACTGGAAACTGTGAGAAAGTAAACTTGTGACCTTGCTCTGTGATCCAGCACAAGCTACTTTAAAAATCACTTGTTCATTCACCAAATATTGTTTTAGGTTTGAATTATGTCCAGGCTCTGTGATAAGAACTAGATACTAGGGCAAGGAAGATAAAATCTCTACCTTCCTTGGCCTTCTGGTAGTAGTATGTTCAGTAGAAAAGGCAGTAAGTAGTCTTTACTTCTCAAGGATGTGAGGTTGCAATGAGATTATTAAATGTGGAGAGTGCCCAATTCAGTGCCAACTCTGTAGCAAATACCTTTAATGTACTTCTCTTCTCTTTCCTCTCTTAATAGCATTCCAAATACATTTCACTCTGGGTATGATCCTTAGCATTTCAGAAGTTATAAACAGACACAGAAGATAAAAATGTCATGCACGCCTATCAGATACTCATGCTACCTTCTAGTACAAGCTATATAAAAAAGAAATTAAGAAAGAGTCCCATTTACAATAGCATCAAAAAATAAAATACATAGACAAAAACTTAACCAAGGAGATGAAAGGTTTATGCACTGAAAAATATACATTAATGAAAGAATTTAGAATAAAAAACAAGTAAATTGGAAGTTATTTAGCTAAATTCTCTATTTTTGTTTTAATTCTCTATTTGTATGTGTGTTGACAGTAAGGCATATCTGTAAAAAGAGTCTGTTGGGGCTTTTAAAAATCCATTTTAACCTTAATCTATTTTTTTAGTAGATGCTGAGACAAGGACAAAAGTGCAAATAGTTTCATTGGAAGGTTAAGAAAAACTTGTTTCTCAATTCACAACACTTTTTTTTTTTTTTAAGATTCTATTTATTTATTCATGAGAGACACAGAGAGGCAAAGACAGAGGCAGAGGGAGAAGCAGACTCCATGCAGGGAGCCCGACGTGGGACTCGATCCCTGGTCTCCAGGATCAGGCCCTGGGCTGAAGGCGGCGCTAAACCACTGAGCCACCTGAGTTTCCCCACAACACTTCTGAAACCAAATGTGTAGCTTTTCTACACCAAGCAATTCTCTAATTTTATGCAGACACCAATTAATTGTCCTATAATTTAATTTATTCTCATACTAAGTACCCAGAATTAGTACAGACTGCACAAGTCAAAGGCTCAGTCCCACAAGACTGCCCTCCTCCTTCAGATGCCAATTCAGAGATTGGGCCTTTTATACTTCTAACCAACTGGCTAAAATCAGAGGCTCCCATAACCCCCTTCATGGATTCAATAATTTTAATACAAGGATTGTAACTCAGTCAGGTAGAAAACAGTCAGGTAGAAAAGATGTATACAGCATGGTACGGAGAAGGGGTATGGGGCTTCCATACCCTCTCTGGGCACTCTACTTCCCAATACCTCCTAGTTCACCATCCTGGAAGTTCTCTGAACCCTGTAGTATAGGGGTTTTTTGGGGACTTCATCACGTAGGCATGATCATTGTTGACTCACTCCCCTATCCCTCTCCCGTCCCCAGGAGTCAGGCTGAGAGTTCCAAGTATAGCTTGGTCTTTCTGGTCACCAGCACCCATCCTGAAAGCTATCCAGAAGCCCACTAACGGTTATCTCATCAGAACAAAAGATACTATAAATCTTTATCACAAGAGTAAGAAGATTTCTCCTGTGTTTTGTATTTCAGTGGTATGTAGGCTACAAGTCCTATTCAAATACTCTAGCTTTTTTTTTTTTTTCCAAAGCAAAATACTCTAGCTTTTTGAGAGGAATCTTTTGCAACTGTTCAGCTCAGAGTTAGCATTTATAAGAGCTCTATTTCTAAAATACAGAGCAAAGGGATGGTTCACTAGTTCTGGTTTCCTCCAATTATGCTTCAACACACCCTACTTGCAATCCTGAAGCCTGGGAAGTCCCCAGAAAGTTCGGGGGGATCATTCCCATCTGAAGATAGGGTCTGGAATCAATCTTGGCATCCTACATACAATGTACATGTAGTGAACTTAGGGTTTCCACAAGCCTTAAGAACCACAGCTCCCTTCTACCCCAAAACTGCTCCCATGTCTTCCTAATCCCAAATCCTTCCGAGGCTTTCTAGTTATATTCCCACCTTCCATCACCAGACTTAAGCCCTTTATAAGCTCATCCTGGGACTTACCTTGCTCTAATTTACACCATCCAGTGTAGGTTAAATCCTTCCCCTAAAATGCAATGGGTTATCCAGAAGAATGATACTGTTATCTACCTGATTTCAAGTATGGGCAATTTCTGGAGACTTCGGATTTATATCTTGCTCACTAGATCAGATACTGGGGGCTTCACTCACCAAACCCACTTTATTCCTGTTTCTTAGGACACTATCATTTGGGAAGCTGGGAGAGATTACTAATCTGGGCCCAAGCCCCTGACTTTTTTCCCCCCCACTGGTCCATTCCTATGTTGCAGCATGCCTCATGGAAAACCAGGTTTGGAGTGACTATGCCACGGATCAAGGCCTTTTGTGGATTTTTACATGGCTTCCACTATATCTTAAATCAAATGTACTCTTTTGCCACATGGAAAATAATTTGGCAAATTCAAAGTTAAGCCAATCCACCTGGCTCAATCTTCCCCTCGAGCAATATAATCTCAGATTAGAGCTCAAAACCTACTTAGATGAAGCATAGTATATTGGCTTTATTCTGAAATAATTATGCAGAAATTTTCTGTGGAAAACTTTAAGACAGATTCCTATTTCTGCTTGTTTCCTTTCTTCTATTTTGCTATTACTTAAACGTGAAAAGGAAAAAAATTGGGGTCTTCCAGAGATTTTTTATAGAGACCCTTCCACTGAATAAATTCTAAAGCAATGATGTGAGGTCAAAACAAAAATGAGGTCATAGCTGATCATATCCCACATTCTGGTTACATTTGCTCTAATAGTTTCATATTTTTTTACATTTCTCATGGCCAAGGGATATGTTTTTTTTCTATTTCCATAAGAAGATGAAACTACTTTAAATATGAGAAAAAGAAGATAGAACCAAATATTTGTTAAGCCTACTAAGTACATCGGTTGATTCATTTCTCAAATATTTATGGAGTATCTGGTCTGACAGTCATCATGCTAGGTGGACCCATCTGGGAATGCAGCAACAAACAATGGGACATAATCCTACTGTTGCGGAGTTTCCTGGGCACAGCACACTTAGATCAAACAGGGGCAATTCTTGTATTTGTGGCTGGTCTCCAGACTCCTTGGTGTTCTGGCTGCTTGGTGGTGGTGTTGGTGGTAGCATGATTCTTGTGATTTTATGTCTTTTGTGAGGCATATGGAGGAATAGATACAAATTTACCCATTGTTTTGGAAAGTTGAGAAAGATAAATGAAAGAAATAAGAGACATATTAATTAGTTTACATATTTAGGAGAGTCAAACCACCAAGATGGCAACAAAGGTTGTTCCCAACTTTTCCTCACTTTAGAAGAAGAACAATTAACATTTATTCATGAACAAGACACCACTGAGAAAATCCTACAACATACTTAACAGCAGCTTGGGCCTAGAGGAAAAAAGAAATGAAAAGTTAAGGTCAAAATATGTATTCAGGCTATGCATGCTCTCCTAGTGTGCCAACAGCAGTTTAATGGAAAAAGACTGAAATCAGGAACCATTTAACACCCCCCACACACACACACACACACAATAATGTGAAACAAACAAAACCCCACCAAGAGCCAACCCTCCCTCCTCTGCCTTTAGCTCACTTGTTGTCTCTCCCACAGACATACCATTTCCCAGTCCTCACACTCCCACAGTGCACAGAAATAAGTGTGTGTGCTCAGCCACGGTAATTAGCTCGTCACCAAGACCACGCTGATCTGCTCACCTCCCGTTTAGACTAAGTGACATAACTACATCTGTGGCACCAGAGAAAAGGCAAACAGGAACACATATGCCACTGCTACCTCCAAATAAGAAGGATAATTCTTAAGGTTCCTGTTGAGGCAGCAGGGAGAGCAGGGTCAGGACACTGACACATGTGGACAGGTTGCCGTTCACAGGCCAATTCAGTCACATGTTGCTGTAGTCAGAGTTGCACTGGGGGAATCATTGTGGGAGCTTAGGAAAGAGGAAGAGAGCATTGGTCAGGAAACTTGATTCTGGAGTCAATGCTGCTGCTGCCTCGGGCTTCTCTGACAAATGAGAACAGTACAGGCCACATTCTTATCTCTCAGCACAGGAATGAGAATCAGATGGGATCATATGTCAGTGTGTTTTTGCAAATCGTAAAGCATGCTGCCTATAAGAATCATTAACACTGAGTGACTTGTTGCATGTCAAAGAGCTTTTAAGTACAAGGTGAGGCATCTTCCTCACAGTTTATTATATGAGATTATACTGAAAATCTCTGCACTGCTAGAGAGGTTATCTAGCACTTGAAGTATGTCAGCGGCTGGTGAGATCTAAACCACTGGCAGTGATAAAGCTACAGTGTTGGAGGAGAGGACAAAACAGGAACTAAGGGAATTGTAGAAAGGGCTTAGTGCTTGGCATAACCAAATCCAGATATCCATGGAAGGAGAGGAAGAAAAATCACTGAGAGTTGAAATGCACTAACAAGCCCTGAGTCACCAGTCAGGTGAGAGTTCTCTTCCCAACCCTATAGCCAGAGGGACTCACAGGTAACAAAACGAAGGGACAGATTTGGATTCATCACTACCCTTGCTCTTATGGCACATATAACTAACTAATTAATAAAAATCACTGCTGGAAACAACCCAAATGTCTGTCAAATGATGAATGGATAAATAAAATGTGGAACATCCACACAATGAAATATATTTTAGCCATGAAAAGGAATGAGGTTCTGACACATGCAACAATGTGGATGAACTTTGAAAGCATGCTAAGTGAAAGAAGCCAGGCACAAAGGGCCACCTGCTATATGATTCCACCTGTATGGAAAGTCCAGAACAAGCAAATCTATAGGGACAGAAAGTAGGTTAGAGGTTGCCTAATGCTGGAAGAAGAGGTAAAGAGTGGTAATGGGCAATCTTTTGGAGGTGATGAAAATTCTTTAAAAGCAACTTACAGTCAACTTATAGTTGCATATATCTATGAATATACTAAAAACCATTGAACTGTATACTTTAAACAGATGAATTGTATGGTATATACAAAAAAAAAAAAAGAAAAGAAAGAAAGAAAAAAAACCTCACAAAGCTATTATTTTTAAAAAGTCATGCTCCCTTTCTGATCCACACCCAACTAACATTGGCATTCTCTAGCCAAAGCCAAGGGCATTACACAGTTAAATCCACCCTTCCCATCAATGGCCCTACTAAGAGTTGATAATGAACAGGGACAGAGCTGTACGTGCAGGAACAGGGCTCAGAGGCCTCACAGCAGGCCCATGCTAGCAGTTCTTAGGTTAGGTCTCTTTAAGACATTTTTAATGTTTTCTCTTCCTGCAAACTTCTACTGAATTAGAACAATTTAGATATTTTACTTCATCTATTTTCTTTCCTTGCTTACTCAGAATTAGATTAAAGAAACAAAAATGAACCACAACCTGCCTTTCAAAATCTATGGTGGTTTGAAGAGGATCTGTCTAGGTTAGGGCCAACCCAGGTCCACACCAGCAACCACTAACTGACATGCACAAATGCATAGTTATCGCACTTTGCTCTCACAAACACCAGATAACAAGTATCCCATCTACCCAAGATAAGTCATTCCCATTACTCTCTGTCAGGGCTCTTTTCCTTTATAGCACTTACCACAGTTTTATGTGGGTATTTGTTTATATCTACTTCCTCCACTTGCCTGCAAGCATCATCAAGTGTGGCAATCTTGACACAGAAGCTCACCACCTTGGCCCTTGAACCTGGCACAGAGCCTGCACAGACCAGAGCATTTACAACAGGAAAGAATGAAGCCAACAGATGGTGAGAAACAATGACATATTTTAAATCTCATTTGGATTTGAGTTTTAGACTACCTACAACTAAAGCAGACTCCTGACATATTTGTCCATATGTGATTATTTCCTCTGAAGCCAAGCATGACCTCTGTATCTCTTCCAGAGCCACATGTGCCTATTCTAACCAAAGAAGGTAAGCTGGTCAAAAAGACACATCATCAGTCAAATCAAAAAGACACAAAAACCCTATGCACATCCATGGGGGCATCTTGTACAACTTTTGTATTCTCCTGTTTTCTTGTACACAAAGTGGTATCATCCTAAAAGGGGCTGAGAATAGTATGTTATTTTCCTAGGGCTGCCTTAGCAAATTACCACAAAGTGGACAGCTTAAAACAATGCAAATTTATTCTCATACAGTTCCAGATGCCAGGACTCTGAAACCAAGGCATCAGCAGGATTGGTTCCTTCTGGAAACTTCAAGGGAAAATCTTTTCCCTGCCTCTTACTTAGCTTCTGGTAGTGGCCAGCAATCCTTGGCATACCTTGGAATGAGGCTGCATCACTCCAACCTCTGCCTCATATGGCTTTCTTCCTTGTGTGCCCATCTCATAAGAATATCAGTCACTGGATTTAGCACCCACCCTAATCCATTACCACCTTATCTTAACTAATTACATCTGTGAAGACTCTAATTTCAAGTAAGATCACATGCTGAGGTCCCAGACAGATGTGAATTTGTGGAACTCTATTCAACCTACTATAGTTGACAAAACAGTATCTTATATTATAGAGCTTTACAGTTTTCAAAGCATTTTCAGGAAAAGAAATAAAGGAGGTAGGCATATAATCACCTTTATCCAGGACACCCTGAAGAACTCTGAGCTTCACTGAGCCACATAGATAGCCACCTTAGAATGTCAGCTAGGAGACTGGAGACAAGTTGGATTGGCTGTCTGGAGACCACTATCCCTCTCCTCCGTACTCTGCCTCAAATTTTATCAGCATCCTCAGCCCAAGGATCTAAATGTTCTTTATACTGTTTCAAAAGCTATCTGGATTTCCATTTAAAATTCTATCTAAGGCAATAACACTGCAGCTGGCCAAAGGAGCTTTTATTTCTTTTTCTAGTTTATTTGGCAACACGGATACTCATTTCTTAATGTGTGTATTAATCAAACTGATTAATACATGATTTGCCCCAGAAGATAAGGACAAGGACTCCAGTAGAGGGGTAGCAGCCAGAAGCTTGGCATTTGCAGGTTATTAGATATTAAGATTCTTTGTTCTTGTATGATCACTACCAGAAGCTCCTGTTGGAAGCAAAGGAAAAAGTAGAAGGCCATTTTGCTTTGTTTTATAGCGAAATTTAGGGTAAAAATGCTCAACATGAGAGAATCTTGGAACATTCAAAAGTACGTTTTTCTAATATAAAAGAATTCATGTTTCTTCATGGTTATAGTATCATACGGAAGGACTAAAGCCTAAATTAAAGCTAAAAACAGCACTCCATGGACACATTTTGAAGCAGGGCATACTTACCTCCAGTTATTGATAATCATTTGAAGTGATGGGATTATCTACAATCAGTCTTGCTTACCAGTAAGAAATAGGACTAAAATTTCATTTGCAAAAGTGAACTCCATGTTGTATTTACTATCAGGATCTAGTCAACTCAAGAATTTGTAAGAATAATAATTCTCACTAAGATCTACTGTCATTATGTAACAAAGAGTTATTCATCATAGCCAGACCATAAATAGTACTTTAAGAGAGAGATTTATTAAAATTGATTCTTACATCATAGACATTAGCTCTATCTGTAACTATGTCTGCCTAGGGGTAGGATGATAGATGGGAACCATGTTCTCCCAGGATCCAAGTCCTAGAAGTGATGGCTCAAACTTGGAAGGAAGACAAAAAGTCAAGTGATTAAAATGTGCAGACAGATGTATCACATTTTGGGGTTTGAAGTTCCATGTTACTGCTCACATGTACAGAGGACAACTTTGTCCTTGGCATTCTGGATAGAGGGCAGTTCTACTCAGTTTGCACCAAGAGAGTAAGATGTCATAAGACACTCAGAGTTTGCTGGAGTATTTCATTGAATTAAGCCTACCCACAGTTTCTCCTTTTCAGGACTGAAGACTCTGAGATCCCTGATTTCAAGTAATCCAGATCAGAATGACCTCCAGGGGCCCCAACAGTGAACCAATACTCTCCTTGCCTTCTGAAGACCTGTTTTGAGCAAACAAAATATCATAGCCAAAAGAAATATTTTATAGGCAGGAACTTAATCATCTGAATTGGGGGCGGGGGGAACCCATCTTTCCCTAACCTTCTGAAAACATACAATATCAAACTATATCAAAACTATCAAAATCTATCCTTAAAATGTGAAAAACACAGATTTGGTCTTGCACTGTAATGTATAATCATGCTTTAAACATTCATGTGTGTAATCAAAATGGTATGATACTGGCACAAAAATAAATATATGTATCAATGGAAAATAAAAGAGAGTCCAGAAATAAATCCATGTTTACAAGGTCAATTAAACCATGATGAAGAAGACAAGAATATGCAATGGGGAAAAGACAGTTTCTCCAATAAAAGATGCTGGAAAAACTGGACAGTTACATACAAAAGAGTGAAATTAGACCACTTATTTATATTATACATAAAAATAAACTCCAAATGGATTGAAGGCCTAAAGGTAAGACCTGAAACCATTAAACTCCTAACCTGCACAGTAAAGGAAACCATCAACAAAACAAAAAGGCAACCTACTGAATGGAAGAAGATATTTGCAAATGATATATTCAATATGGGATTAACATGCAAAATATATAAAGACTCATACACTCAACACCCCAAAAAACAAATAATCCCATTAAAAAATCCCTATATGTCTTTGGACATATAGATGGCCAACAGAAAAGGAAAAGATGCTCAACATCACTCACCATCAGGGAAATGCAAATCAAAACCACAATGAGCTATCACTTCACACCTGTCAGAATGGCTCGAATCAAAAAGACAAGAAATAGCAAGTGTTGGCAAGGAAGTGGAGAAAAGGGAACCCTCTTGCACTGTTCATGGGAATGTAAATTGGCACAGCCACTGTGGAAAATAGTATGAAGACTCCACAGAAAACTAAAAATAGAAATACCATATGATCCAGTAATGCCACTACATATCTATCTGAACAAAACAAAAACACTAATTCAAAAACACATACACATCCCTATGTTTACAGTAGCATTATTTACAATAGCCAAGATATGGAACCAACCTAAGCATCCATCCATGGGTGAATAAAGATGTGCCATATATATACACAATGGAGTATTACTCAGCCATAAAAAGAGTGATATCTTGCCATTTGCAACAATATGAATAGACCGAAAGGGTATTATGCTAAGTGAAATAAGTCAGAGAAAGACAAATGCAAAGAAAACGTACATGTGGAATCTAAAAATAAAAATACACAAACAAATGAACTAACATATAAACAAATAACAACAACAAAATTGAAATAGACTTGTAAATGTATAGAACAAATTGGTGGTGGAACCAGACAGGAAGGTGGTAGGGGGATGGGTGAAAGAAGTGAAGGGGATTAAGAGGTATGAACTTCCAGCCAAAAATAAATAAGTCACAGGGATGAAAAGTAAAGCATAAGTAATACAGTCAATAATATTATAATAGTTTTGTATGATAACTACCCTTATTGTGCTGAGTATTCTGTGGCATATATAATTGTCAACTTACTAAGCAGTACACTTGAAACTAATATAATATTATATGTCCATTATGGTCCATTTAAAAATTGTTTTGAATTTTTAAAAATACATAGGTGTCTGGGAGGCTCAAGGAGTCAAGCATCCAACTATTGATTTCAGCTCAGGTCATGATCTCAGGGTCCTGGGATCAAGCCCCAGGTTGAGCTCAAGTGCTCAGTGAGGAGTCTACTTGTCCCTCTCCTTCTTTCTCTGCCCCTCCCCCTGCTTGTGCTCTGTTTAAAATAAATAAAATCTTTTAAAAATAAAATAATTAAAAATAAATAAATAAAATTTAAAAAATACATGTGTGATTACATAAACTCTCTTCAACAAATCACCCCAGGAGATTTTACTCCACAACACTCTGCTAATTCACAGCTTTTCTCTCTCTCTCTCTCTTTTGAAGAATACAAGCAGGAAACTGAGTTGTAAACAAAAATTTACCTCTGAAAATAGAATTCTAAAGATAAAGTTGGTAATTCTGCATCCCTTGCTGGCTTATCTCCCACAATTTCTCTTATCTCCCACACTCAACTAGCCTAGTTGCCATTCACGGATCCAAAATCCTTGTTTTCCTCTCCGTGATGTCTCTGGTCTCTCCAGCAAGAATGTCTCTCTTCTGTCTTATTTACTTCCAGAGTCTTTCCACTGTGCTTTTTACATGGCAGGTGTGAAGTAAATTTGTTAAATTAAAGCTCACTGTTAGAAGCTGGCCAAACCCACAGAATCTAGAGTTTGAATAGCAGACTGATTCAGTTAAACCTCTGCATTCTTTTCCAGTGATTTCCAAGATCCATCCTCACTGTGCCCTTTCCCTATCCCATCGTTATAGCACATGTTCCATAATGAACAGAATACAGTATCAGGAGAGATACAAGCAGTGAGCCCATTTTTCCCCCTTCTAGGAAGAGATGAGTCCTCAGGAGTCTCCCCTGGAGATCTTCTGTGTCCTTAATTGATACCAAACAAATGGCAACTGAAAGTTTCCATAGATCAATGGGTTCTTGACTTTTTGGTCCAAAGGCTATTACTCAGAACCTTGAAACTTTTATCCAATATCCAGGCCACATATGAGTGGCATTAATAATAATAATAACAATTCCAACTGATAATATAAATACCAGTTGGAATCCTCAGCCCCTTGAGATCTGGGTAAAACTGCCTCATCTCATATAGCTCTCCAGCCTTCAAGACTCCAATATTGCTCCAAGGCAATTGGATCTGAGACCCCCCTGGTATGCTTTTGCTCCACCCCAGGAACCTTTCCTTCATCTGGCACCTCAACATAATCAACTTAAACATGAATAAATTCACCTGCTTAAAAACTCATGTATTCTTACTCAATACATTCTTAATTTTTTTTAATATCTGGGATGCAGATTGCAGATGGGACAAAAAAAGTCATCTAAAATGACTATTAGTCATTCCTACCCTCCCAAGTTTTCATGTTTACCTTACCTTAAATCTTTTTAAGTAATCTTTTGTTTCTCCCCCCACTCAGAGACCAGGTACCTATCCTTTAATCCTTCTCTTCTTCATCACCTCTTCTCTCATGAAAATGACAAACACAGTCCTCTCCTCATTCATGTGGGTCTGCCCTCTTTCCTCTAGTTCTGTCATCAGCTGACACGTAGGCCTTTGCTGCCTCACCTTCTACCCGACATGCTTATCTGGGTATTTCTCCAAACAATTCTCTCCCTGAGAAGAATTATCTTGCCAGATACAACAAGAAAGTACAAGTTTTTTCCCGACTTGTTTTAGAAGAGAAGAAAATATTATACATCTAACTCTACCTAAATCACATAAGGAGACCATTATATGTCCCAGGATAAAAGTAGATGTGATCTGCCAATTAGAAACCAGCACATTTAAGAATAATACAAATATTATTTGGATGGAACAAAAGGAAGATGGACTACATTGCAGGGTAGATTTAAAATAATCAGTTGTCTACAGAACTCAACCCTGTAAGATGTCAGCTACCCTAGATAGCTCACCACCATTCCACCTGAGTAGCCTCTTTTATAAATTTTCCCATCAGGATGGAACTGGAGGGTAATTATGCTGAGTAAAGTAAGTCAGTCAGAGAAGGACAATCATCATGTGGTTTCACTCATGCAGGGAATATAAGAAATAGTGAACGGGATTGTAAGGGAAAGGATAAGAACTGAGTGGGAAAAATTAGAGAGGGACACAAACCATGAGAGACTCCTAACTCTGGGAAATGAACAAGGGGTGGTGGAAGGGGAGGTGGGTGGGGGGATCGAGTGACTGGGTGACGGGCACTGAGGGGGGTACTTGATGGGATGAGCACTGGGTGTTATACTATATGTTGGCAAATCGAACTTCAATAAAAGCAAATTAAAAAATAAATAAATAAAATTTCCCATCAAACAGGTCAATTAATAAGGTAGTAATTGACATGACTTAAAATGTAGCAGGGCCCAAACCAGGAATAAGTGAAGAGGAAATGGATCCCTTTAGCCTCTGAAGTAAGGGATGTAGGAGTTCTAGTACAAGGCCAAAAACAAGTCTCACGAATCAAAAAAGCCAAATGTCACAAAATGCAAGTAAAAAAGTTCTCAATGGAGAATGCAGGCCAAAGTTTAGGAATCTAGGGAACAAGTAAAGCAGTAAGAAACAGATGATCACATTTAGTTATGGAGGTCAGGGTTTATCTGGTCCTAAAATATTTTTAATAGACTAGGGTGCTCAAGCCAGTCTGGGCCTATGACTTATTATTGGTCCATCCTGGCATCAGATAGATCCCTGCAATACAAAATGGGCATTGCAAGCTCACAGTCTAGACACAGCCCTAATAAAGATGAAAAAGAAGAAAGGAAATTTATTCTACAATTCAATTATGCCAGTCAGTGGCACATTTCTTTCCCAAGTCACAAACACATTTACATAGTCTGAGATTGCAAGGCAGATAGATACCTCAAAAATAAACCGGAATGAAAGAAAATGGATTTTAAATTACAGAGGTAACATTTCTATTTCATACCATCTGTTATAACTCAAGTTTCCAACAAGTGGATTATTCATCAGAAATTACGCAAAAAAAAAAAAAGTGAGACCAAAATTATATTGTAGGAAACAAAGATATTTTAAAATGATAATAATTTTTTAAATGATGATAAATATAAAATTTTAAAAGTGTGGATTCAATCTATTTTTTAACTTAAAAAGCAAAGGCAGCCTTCTTCCCCACCCTGCCTAGGCCAGGAGAATGAAGGTGACTGCCACACTTCCTATAGACTATCACTGGACTCTATGTATAAGGCAGACTTGCTACAATGTGAGGGGAGGTTGGCTAACACTTGCTCCTCCAATGAACAAGTGTACCTACTTTGCAAAACATTGACCTGGGCAAAGGAAGGAATGGTAGCATACTTCCTGAGTGCTGACATCGTTTTTGTATATAATTTAAAGTTGAAATTGTGGATAATTTTAGCATTAGCCAGGAAAATGTGGCTCTCTTTAAAGATAATGCATTAAAAGAACATAGAAGGCCAGGCATTTTGGTTTACATACTAAATCTGTAACTCCTTAATTATATGGTCTTAGATGAGTCCCTAAATTTTCTAGTCCTTTTTCTTCTTCAAAATCAGAGGGATTGGAATGGATCCATGGTCCTCAAAACTATACATTAGAAGCACCTTTGGAGCTTATAGGAAAACAAATGCCACTGGCTGATCCAAACACTTAACCCACCTTCTCTATAGCCGGACACTCAGATAAGCACCAAGCGGTCTTTCTGTTTTACAATCTTTGAACTCTGGTGATTGGTAGTCATTTATTCATTCAGTGTGTACTTGTGCAGTGACCATGATGTGCCAGTGTTTTATAAGCTGAATAGTGTCCCCCAAAAGTCATATGCTGAAGTCCTAACCGCTAGTACCTCAGGATATGAGTATGGTTAAAACGAGGCCATTAAGAGGTGGGCACGAATCCAATATGACTGGTGAGTTTATAAGAAGAGAATATTAAGAAGAGATATGCACAAAGGGAAGACCACGGGAAGACACACAGAGGAGAGGAGATGGTCATCCACAAGCCAAAAAGAGAGCCTCCAAGAAACCAATCCCACCAACACTTTGGTCTCGGGCTTCCAGCACTCAGAGGAAATAAACTTCTGGTCTTTAAGCCACCCAGTTTTTGTTATGAAAGTATTTTGTGGTACTCTAGTACTTTGTTACAGGAACCCTAGCAAAGTAATGCACCAGGTAAGATATAAGATTTGGGGTGTAGCACAGGGCAAAACACAGAAACGTTCCCCACACCCATGGAGTACACAATAGAGTGGAGAGTCAGATGAGAAACAATTACAAGCTACAGTAGATCGTCTGAAGCTCACATACTGGTTGCTATAATAGGGAAAGACAAGACAGGTAGGGCTTGACTCACTTTCCCTGAAGTCAACAGAGAAGACCACCCGGAAGAGGTGATATTTAAACTGTCAAGCTGAGATCTGAAGGATGACAATGAGGCAGCCATGTGAGAGCTGAAGGAAGGGCCTTCCACCTTGAGGAAGCCGCAGATGTGAAGACCCAGAGGTGAGAAAGAAATGTGCTTACTCAGGGAAATGAAAAGCCTAGTAGCCAAATGTAGTTCATGATGAAGGAGGGATGTGACATGAAATGAGGTTGGTTAAGGGGCAGGGGCAGGAAGGAGTGGGGGGCAGTGCCTTGAAAGCTATGGTAAGGAGCTTGAACTTTATTTCAAGTACAAAAAAAAAGCAATTGAACTAAGTTTTATTTTTAAAAAGGAACAAAAAATCTCTGAGCTCAGCTTCAGGTAAGCCATGCCTAGAGTAGAATTTTTTACTGGAATCCCAAGGTTGTGACCAAAGCATTGCCATCCTCTGGTTGTAATGTACTAAAGTGACCCTTTAGCTCTTCTGAGTGTTAACTGAGCCTTCTGTGACAGGCTTAAAATTTATCCAATGGGCTAAGATAAAAAGAAATGAATTTGCTATAGCCAAACACAACTTATGAGATCTTATTTTCAGTGATGATAGAATAAAAGTTTATTCCTATTTTTTTTAATTGAATGCTCTTAAGCAGGGAATTAGTATTTATATATAATGAAAATAAGGCTCTTGGTATTTGTTTTGGCTGCAGCATGGCGACACCATAGACACCATATTCTAAAGTTAGATCCACACTGATATTTCAAAAGTGGTGTCTAAAAATTGCTGAGATCATACCTAAGCCCTTGTCTCTCATTTTTTATTTCAAATCCATGATCCCGGGGATCCCTGGGTGGCGCACCGGTTTAGCGCCTGCCTTTGGCCCAGGGCGCGATCCTGGAGACTCGGGATCGAATCCCACATCCGGCTCCCGGTACATGGAGCCTGCTTCTCCCTCTGCCTGTGTCTCTGCCTCTCTCTCTCTTTCTCTCTCTCTCTCTCTCTGTGACTATCATAAATTAATTAATTAATTAATTAATTAAAAAAATTAAAAAAAAATCCATGATCCCCCTGCTCCACAAATCCCACCAGGTGGTACAGAACACACAGTGGGTTTATGTCACAGCTAAGGAACCCTAAGCTTAGGAAATCCCCATCTTTTCTATTATGAGTTTTAAAATCTAATTCCAGTGTTGTTAACACACAGTGTTATATTAGTTTCAAGTACGCAATATAGTGACTCATCAACTCTTTACGTTACACAGGGCTCAATATGTTGTGTGTTCTTTATCCCATCACGTCTTTCACCCATCTCCCCTTCCACAGGAAACCCCAATCTTTTAAATGGGACAACTACCAAACCTGCCTACCCTTTACCCCAGAGGGAGACACTATGTTTATTATATTTATTATACTGGTCAGGAAACAAATCTGCCTTCTGTCTTGGAAGTAGATATTGTATTTGTAAGCCTGTCATATACACATCCTCGAATAGATAGCTCAGAAAACAAAGTGATAGAAGATATGTAGAAATATGAGAGAACCTTGGAGGGTTGTCTCGCAGCTCTTGGGGAACCTAGCCTGTGCTACACATATGTGCATACATGCTCATGAGGCTGTTAAAATTTCAGCATTCATATAAAGGTCTCTATAATTTTCATAGATAGTGGGTCTTTTCATTTTCAACTATATATTTGGAAGTTACCATAGTCTTTTTAAACTAAATTTTTATTTTTGTCAATTATATAGGTATATAATTTAAAAAAATCATATGAGAATAGGAATAAAGAAAAATAGTAGTTCTCCAAAGCTGGAGTAATGAAACAGTATGGTACTGACACAAAGAGAGACATAAAGATCAATAGAACAGAATAGAAATCTAAGAAATAAACCCACATTTACATCAACAATTAATCTATGACAAAGGAGGCAAGAATATACAATAGGGAAAAGACATTCTTTTCAACAAATGGTGCTGGGAAAACTAGACAGCTACATGCCAAATAATAAAACCAGACCACTTTCTTAACACCATCCATAAAAATAAGCTCAAAATGGATTAAGGACCTAAATATGAGCCCCGAAACTATAAAACTCTAGAAGAAAACATAGGCAGTAATTTCTTTAACATTTGCCATAGCAACATTTTCCTAAATATGTCTCCTCAGGCAAGAAATACAAAATCAAAAATAAACTATTTGGACTACACTAAAATAAAAATCCTTTGTATAGCAAAGGAAATAGTCTACAAAACAAAAAGGCAGCCTACCGAATGAGAGAAGGTATTTGCAAATGACATATCTGATGAGGGGTTAATATCCAAAGTATATAAAGAACTCATACAACTCCACACCCCCAAAAATAAATAATCCCAGGAAAAAAAAGGCAGAGGATCTGAATAGACATCTCTTCAAAGAAAAGAATCAGATGGCCAACAGACACAGGAAAAGATGCTCAACGTCATTCATCATCAGGAAAATGCAAATCACAACCACAGTGAGATATCACCTCACACCTGTCAGAATGGCTAGTATCAAGAAGACAAGAATGTGGAGGATGTGGAGAAAGGGGAGCCCTCTTGCACTATTGGTGAGAATGTAAATTGGTGCAGCCGCAAAGGAAAACAGTATGGAAATTCTCCAAAAAAATTCAAAATAAAAATACCAGATGATCCAGTAATTCCACTACTGGGTAATTACCCAAAGGAAACAAAAGGACTAGTTCAAAAAGATATACATACTTCTATGTTTATTGCAGCATTATTTACAATAGCAAAGATATAGAAGCAGCCTAAGAGTCCATCTGTAGATGAATGAATAAATGGACACGTATATAATGGATATATAATATACATCCATATTCAGCCATAAAAAGGGATCTTGCCATTTGCAAGGGATCTTGCAATCTTGCCATTTACAACAACATGGATGGACCTTACAGAGCTTATGATAAGATAATCCATATATCCAACCTTTTTTTTTCCAAAAAGATTCACTAAGCAAATAAATAGTATGACTACAGAAATCCTGTGACAGCAGGATTATACAGCAGCCCGTTAGCAATAATCCTCATCTTCATATGGTGATCTACTCATTTGAAGTATTTCCTTTGTAGGAGCACCTGGGGGGCTCACTCGGTCAAGCATCTGCCTTCAGCTCAGGTCATGATCACAGGATCCCAGGATTGAGCCCCGCCTGGGGCTCCCTGCTCAGTGGGGAGTCTGCTTCTCCCTACGCCTCGGCTTCTCCCCCAGCTGTGCTCCCTCTGGCTCTGCTTTTTGTCTCTCTCTCTCAAATAAGTAAATAAAATCTTAAAAAAAAAAAAAATAGGAGGGACACCTTGGTGGCTCAGCGGTTGAGCATCCATCTGCCTTGGGCTCAGGGTGTGGCCCCGCCTGGGGATTGACCCGCGTGGGCTTCCTGCGTGGGGCCTGCTGCTCCCTCTGCCTCTCTGTGTGTGTGTCTCTCAGGAATACATAAAATCTTAAGAAAAAAAAAAGTATTTCCATTTAATTTAGAATCACGAACATTGAGCTCTAGCTCCTACAGTGTAATTCCAGTGCAGCGTCCCCAAAAGAAAAGCCCGTTTTTTTAACTACTGTATTACCCAGACCGCTTGTTGGCTCAAGCGACTTTCTCTGCTCTTGCATTTCCTGCCAAATAATACCCTCAAAGCCACAGAAGCGGAACTGCCAGGAGTAGAGGGGAAAGGTTGGGCAGCAGAGAAAACTGAAGGAAGGGCAGAACCAGAAAATGAAAAGGACACATGGAATGGAAGAGGACTCAAAGTGACTAAGGTAGGAGGAGAAAGGAGAGGTTGTAGGAAAGAGGGGGCACAAGCAAAGGACGGGATCATCAGAGAGACTGCAACAGAGCAAGGAGCAGGCGCCACGGGAGACAAGGCAGACCTCAAGGCAGATCTCCATCAGGAAACCCAAATACTCCCCGATGGGTCTGCCATTCTCTAAGAGCATGTCTGTGGACTGCTGGGATTCCAGGGATTCAGATTTGAGGAACACTGGTTTATGAATGAACCTCAAGCCTTCTGAAAATGACTCTTAATCATGAATTATCTTTGTGGAAAAGAGTTTGGGGCCTTCATCTGGTGAAAAAAATTAGATTTTCATAAAAAAATAAAAATATTATGTATAAAGAATGTTATAGAACTCAAAGACCCAATCTTTGGTTTGAGAGAGAGCACTGTGGAAGGCAAGGGAGAAGGTCCTTAGAAGCATAGCCTAAGAAGACTGAGGTGTGATGGGTGGAGGACACAGCCCATGCTGATGTTTAAATGAAAACAGAAAACTGGTGTTTCTGGCATGACTGATGCTTAAAAAAGAGTAAGAGGGCAGGAAGAATGGTGACAGGGACCATGGTAGGGAATGGTAGCAAAGAAAAAAAACAAAAAAACAAAAAAGGAGTATTACTTCCTTTACTGATTCAGCAGTCTTCAAAAAGCTGACATTAATTCCTACGATTATAGGCCAGAAAGGATTCTACAAAGTCATTTTAGGCCTTGCTCCAGATAATATGGCAGCCAAACTTGAAAGAAAGAAAGAAAGAAAGAAAGAAAGAAAGAAAGAAAGAAAGAAAGAAAGAAAGAAAGAAAGAAAAAGAAAGAGAAGCAGACAGATGGGAAGGAAGGGACCAAGTGACATTTAAGTTTTAACTTTTCTTGGTCCAACAATGAAAAACTTGTCACAGACAACCAGAGCTATCCAAATGGGAAATTCAGCTTTCCTTACCACTGAGCAGACATTATTATAAATACAGCTTGTCTGAAAGCCTCTGTTGAGAATGCCTTGCAAAAAACAAGAGAAATTCTGCAGCCCAAGGCAGTGAGTCAGAATTCCTACAATGTGCTACCTAGCTGGAACCAGAAGCAAGGCTGGCAGGCCCAGCGCTGTTTGTCCAGAGCACTCCTGCAGCCGCATTCACCCACGCTCTGGTCAGGGAGCAGAGGACACTCACCACCTGCGGATGCCTCTGCCAGGGCAGTGTGCAAGGACATGACTGATGGCTGTAGGGTGCATTGGCCTGACAACCAACCACTCCTGCAGTCTGCAGGCCCTTACCTGAGCCCTGACTCCACAACTTGCTAACCTCTGACTCCAGAGGAAGTAGGAAGAGGGTAAAAAGGGTAAAAAGTAGGAAATAATATTAACTGCCTCATAGACTACTGTAAAGGTAAGATGAAGTAATATAAATAAAACACTTAGGGCAGCCCTGGTGGCTCGGCGGTTTGGCAGAGCCTTCAGTCCAGGGCCTGATCCTGGAGACCCCGGATCGAGTCCCACGTCGGGCTCCCTACATGGAGCCTGCTTCTCCCTCTGCCTGTATCTCTGCCTCTCTCTCTCTCTCTCTCTCTGTCTCTCTGTGTCTCTAATAAATAAATAAAATCTTTAAAAATATAAATAAATAAATAAATAAATAAATAAATAAATAAATAACTTAGAGTCCATGGCCATCTCTCCAAAATTTGTCAAATTCTATTAGCATATCAGCAGCAGCAACATCACTAGTATCTATATTAGATAATAGAATTTCTAGCTTATTAGGTACAGTTTTTAGAAGGTACAGTTTATTTAGAAAGGAAGGAATGGCAATGGGACAGTCTTAAGTTGTATTTATGTAGTAAGGAGACATATAATGCGTGCTTATTTTAAACGCTTTAGCAGAAAGGCAAGAAGATTCTCTTGACAGCACCACTTACTATTGTTGTTATTGTTTTGTCTTGTAATTACTATGATGACTACTGTTGAGGAGGCTAAGTACCATAAATCATAATTGCTTATATTTAAGGCACATTCTGTTTTATATCCACACATGCAGACGCACACATGCACGCGTGCGTGTGTGTGTGTGTACACATGTTTATTCTCCTAAAATAGATAACAGGTATTAGCCTTCATTCAAATATTGGGTGGATTTCAACTTTAGAATTGGTGACTAAGTTCTTCCAATGTTCAGAAACAGCATATGCCCACTCCAGGGAGCAGCTGGCATGTTGGAGGAGTGAGAGTCTGCTGGCAACACTCTGAAATTAAACCAGCTCTCCTACCCACTTCCTTAAACCTAGAGTTTCAAAGAAAGCAACTAGCACTAAACCAGCCAACTTTCTCCTCCTTGCTTATGTAATAATGAAGGGGGCTCATTTGTTATCTGGAATGTTTTGCTTCTGTGCTTCCTTCATTTGGTTTCTCCAGATCTATAATCAAGGTAAAACAAGAAAAAAAAAAAAAAAAAAAGGAAGAAGAGGGTAATAATGAGTAGAAAATATCAATTTGTGTAACAAATGTACTGAGAACCTACTATGTGCTTGGCATTCAGCATGATAAATCTATCCTGAAGCAAGGATGTGGGGGGTGTGAAAAAGCTAGGTAGGTCAGATTTTGTTAAAGAAAGCTAAGAGTCAAGTAATCAAGTACTGTGAAAACAGTACAGAAACTAAATCCAGAAAGCAAAAGTAGACTGAAATTCAGGGACAGAATTAAGTACTCAGGATTCACACTCACATATTCACAACTACTTGATTATGGCAAAGGTTCTATTGCAGTACACTGGGGAAATGATAACCTTTTTCATAAATGGTTCTGGGTCATTTGGATAGTCCCATAAAAAAAAAAACCAACCTTGATTCCTACCTCACACCATAGGCAAAAATCAGTTCCAGGTGGATTGTCAACTTAAACATGAAAAGAACAAAGCTTTCAGAAGATAACTTAGAAGTATATCTCAATAACTTCAAAGAAAACAAAGATTTCTTAAACTTTAACCCAAGGAAAGATGAGACTACACTAAAATTAAGACTTCTGCTTATCCAAATCTAACATTAAGACCGGGAGAAGATAAACCACAAAATAGGAGAAAATATTTGCAATACATAAATCCTGTGAAGGACTTAAATCTAAAATATCTTTTTAAAAATCCTAAAAATTAATAAGGAGACAGACAATCCAATAAAAAAATGAACAAAAAAGTTGAATAGCATGTTACAAAAGAGGATTTCTAAATAGTCAATAAACGGACAATAAGGTACTCAACCTCACTACTCATAAGGGAAATGTAAATTAATACCACAATGAGATATCATACCACATATCCACAAGTATGGCTATATTTATAAAAATTGACTTTCAGGGGCCTGGGTGGCTCAGTGGGTTAAGCACCTGCCTTCAGCTCAGGTCATGATCCCAGGGTGTTGGAATGGAGCCCCACATCAGGCTCCCTGTTCAGTGGGGAGCTTGCTTCTCCTCCTACTGCCTGCCGCTCTGCTGTTTATGTTCTCTCTCTGTCAAATAAATCAATAAAATCTTTTTTAAAAATTGACATGCACTGCTGGTGGGAGCATAAATTGGAATCAACACTTAGGAAAACCGTTTGGCAGCATCTATTGGAGTTGAACACAGCCATACTCTAGGACCTGACGGTCATTCTCTAAGTATACACGCAGTACGACTGCATGCATGCATTCACTAGTAGACGCACGGTGATGTTCACGTAGCCCCAGGCTGAAAACAACCTAAATGCCCATCAACAGCACGATGAATAAAGAACAATCTGCGGTCTATGAGAATGAATGCATTTAACATACACACAAAAGAATTTCATAAGCAAATTGTTTTGTGAAAGAAGTCAGCCAGACCAGAGCACGTACTGTAGGATACCATTCATATAAAGTTCGAAAACAGACACAACTAATCTATGCTCTTAGAAGTTACAATAGTGGTTACCCTCAGACTACAGTAACTAAAAGAAAGCCTGAGAGAGATTTCCAGGGTATGTAAGGTTCTGTTGTTTTCACTTTGTAAAAATCATCATGCTGCACATTTCCTGTAACTGTGTTATATCTCAGGAAAGTTTAAGTAAATTTAGACAAATAATAAAGTAATTCAGGATTTGTTGGGGCAGGATTTGGAGCTAGGACAGCTCAAAAATAATCCTAGGGAGTCCAGAAGAGAATTCTGTATGTTTGCCACAAAGGTAGTGGTGATCGTGATGGTATGTGTAGGGGCTGAGGGTATCTATCATCTGAATGGTATAAGATCATGTCAGGCTAAGAGGTCAGATAAATAAAGCAGAGTGAAAAAATTTCATTAAATTCTAAATAGTGATGATAATTCCATCTGTGCTTGCGTGCATGTGTGCATGTGTTGTGGGATTGTTGTCGCTGAATTTCCTATTTTCTATATAAGTTATACTATTAGTATAAATTCCTAATAAGGCTGAGTATGTTCACTTCCCAGGAAGGTTCCAACTCCATTTCCTGTTGGACTTTCATCAGTGGACTTTAGCTCTAGTTGTAGGACCCGGGCATCAGACAGCCAGGGGTGGGAAGCGTTTTGGACAGTGTGGTGCTCAGGACCCTATAACTATACCACATAGCCACTATCTACTTGAAAACGAGTTTGGATAATTCCAAAGAATCATGATGGGGCCTTAGAGCTGAACAGAACCTTTAAGATTACCAGAGTTGTCTTTGAACATATAAATGGCTCTTGTATGGACGGAGCAGAGGATTTTGCACCGGCCGTGAGGAGGCAATGGGAGAGATTTCAGCTCACAGGGAGAAAGAACAAGGGGCTCTGTCAGGACCTACTCAGTTCCCTGGATGATTTCAAATAGTCTAGAGAAACACTTAATAGGGATGCTGAGGTGGGAATTCAAGCACCGCGTGTGTGGTTGGCTGTACCGCTCTTGAACGATGCTCCCAACTGGGGGCAATTCTGCACCGAGGAATTGCAGCAATGTCTGGAGACATTCCTGATGGTCACAACTTGTGGTGTCACCTAATGGGTAGTAGCCAGGGATGCTGCTAAGCAAACTGCAAGTCACAGGACAACCTCCACACGTGACAAAGAATTATGTGGCCTAAAATGTGAATGGTGCTGGAATTGAGACAGGAGGGGATGGCAGGCTTTACTTGGTAATCTCTAGAATTTGTTTGGCCACCAAAAACTGCACTTTAGATCAATAAGCACTAAATTTCGTATATGTGTCACAGCTCTAGGATAAACCAGTTAGGTAAAATTTTCAGATGTTGAGTCATGAATGAATTACAGATACTCAAAATAACCTTTATTTTATTGTCAACTGGCTTTTGTTGCCTTCAATTTCAAGTATTATTTAGTGTCTTAAATGTCACAAAGGTTTCCCTTACTATTGACACTCACGGTACTGTGAAGATCCAAGGCTGTCTGCATACTAGAATGAAGCATGCTGTTGAATTCTATACACTATGTTTTAAGTTCATCATTTAGATAAGTTTGTAACACAGTCAACAGGCACATATCAACCCAGTTTTACATTGTGAAATAAAAATAATCAAGCCATCAACCTTGTCTCTGAACAATACCTCAAGAGTCAGAAAAAGCAAGTCTTTCCATAATAGGCATATTAAGCCATTATTCTATAACATAAGGATATTGCTTCTGTAGGATATTATCTAGCTATGTAAAAACAAAGTGTATTATTTGTTATCAGAGCTAAAATAGTCTCTAATTATGCACAGTTTGATATCAATGACATAAACGCAATTATGTTGCAATCAAGTAAAATGGCATTGTTGGCAGCTTCCACTTATCATTCCTAAATTACCTCGCTGGCAGAAGTCAAGCATTTATTAGTGCTACTGCAAAGCCAATCAAATAGTCTATTCACGTGGTCCCCTTTGGTGTTTCTCAAAACTTGTGCTCACACCTGGGGAATGTGATTGATTCATGGTGTTATTTTTCAGTTTTCCCTCCTCAAGCACTGCCTCCCCACCTAAGACTGAGGTTTATCTTTCTAGAGTTTAATAGGACCCAAATTCACTTTTATTGAACCCCAGTGTCTATTAACTTCTTTATTAATTAAAATTTTTAATTTCTTGCATATTCTTCAATTATCAGGCTGACTAGGAAGTGACACCATTGTGAAAATGCCACTGGGTAAGACATTCAGACAATGGACTGCTCCAGTTAATTCCGTTCCCCAGTTAACAGGGTAAACCAGCAAGAGACCTAAAAGAACTGTTTCTTGAAAGCCTTTCTAAAATACACCACTTACTTCCAAGATTTATTTATTCATTTTATTCATTTATTCATGAGAGACACAGAGAGAGAGAGAGGCAGAGACACAGGCAGAGGGAGAAGCAGGCTCCACACAGAGAGCCCGACGTGGGACTCGATCTGGGGTCTCCAGGATCACGCCCTGGGCCCAAGGTGACACTAAACTGCTGAGCCATCCAGGCTGCCCACTTCCAAGGTTTAATAAGTATACTAATAAAAATAACAGCTAACACTATGTAGTACTTACCATGGGCCAGTCACTGTGCTTTATATATATTAACTCATTTAATCTGCATTGCAAACAAAGGAAAAGCTACTGTTTTTCTCTTCACTTTACTGAGAAAATAACTAATTTATAATTGATTATTGAATAATAATTATAAATAAATTATTTACCCAAAGGAAATAAATGCTATTATGTTCAAGGGAAAATCTGAACTCTGCTCTCTGGCCCCACTCATTTAACCTCTATAGTGTATGTATGGCCAGGGTAGTTTATGTTTAGGTGCAAAAGCTTCTTAATGATCTGATATATTGTGTCAAGACTACCATGATGGACATGAATTCCATTGAAGAACATCTAAATAAAGTAAATGTTAAAAACTGGGTAAAGAGTGGGTCCTGGGAGGTGGTTTAGGGCCTGAGTTCAGTTAATATGGGGGTTTTAAAGCTGTTGAAGTTTTCCCTCTGATATTAATACCAATACATACTAATTGGAAGAAATAGAAAAGTATATAACAGGAGGAATTAAAAATTACTATTTCACTAGTAACATCTTTTTTTTTAAAGATTTTATTTATTCACGAGAGACAGAGAGAGAGAGAGAGAGAGAGAGAGAGAGAGGGAGAGAGAGGCAGGGACACAGGCAGAGGGAGAAGCAGGCTCCATGCAGGGAGCCCGACGCGGGACTCCATCCCGGGTCTCCAGGATCATGCCCTGGGCTGAAGGCGGCGCTAAACCGCTGAGCCACCCGGGCTGCCCACTAGTAACGTTTTAAGGAATGTTTTACTAATCTTTTTCCATATAATATTGATGCATTAAAAAAATTAAAGTGAGTTTATAATATAGTGGTTACATGGATTCTCAAACAGAAGTCTCTAAACCTCACGTCTCTAAACTACAGCTTCCTCATCTGCAAAATGGGTATAATATTAGAACTTACACCCACTGAAGCACAAGGAGATGTTTCATGTAAAATACTAAGCATAATACTTGGGATATAGCAAGCGCATCACGGAAGTTAGGTACTGTTGCGTTACCAGCTATAGGTAGCGTTTTCACTTGCTTTCCTACTCAAGTCTAGCATGTTTCCTCACTTCCATTAACTATTCTTCAAAAACGGTTTGTAATGGTGTGTTATATACGTAGTTGGTTTCATTTCGTAGTCTTCTAATTTGTTCCTTAGGATAAAATTCTGCAAGTGAAATGGCTGTTTCCAAGGATACAAATATTTTGAGACTTTCATTGGACATTGCCAGATTATGTAAATAATATTTCCATATTTGCAAATTGATATCCAGAAAGAGTATGCAACTTACATTGTTACACGGGGTATGAGAATGTGTGATTCTGTGGGATTAAAATATTATGATTATTTCTAATATTTGCAGTTGAATTAGTTTACAAATGGTAACATTTTAATTAGACTGACTTTACATTAATGAACCTGAATTTTTATATGTATGTTAAGCATTTATATTTCTTTTATGAACTCCCCATTCATGGCCTTTGTCTGTGTTTCCATCAGGGTTTTGTGCCTTACTGTTTCAGAAGAGGGCTTTTGGTTTTCACTTACTGATTCATATATTCAACAAATATTTACTATTGGCACCTCATTTAGGCCAGTTCTTTAGCTTTTGTTACATAGACCATGACATATTTTGTTTTCATTTGCTTTCATATTTTGTACATAATAATTTTGATATATGGATATTTTTAATTCTTAGGTAACTAAAGCTATCAATGCTCTCCTCTGGTTTCTGACTTGATGCTGGGCTTTAAAAGCCCTTACTTAGAGCTGTATCATATATTCATTTATATCTTTCTAATTTTTTAATGACTTTATTTTCAAATTCAAATATTTAAATTATCTGGAATTTGTTTCATGGCTAAGTTATAAAGTGGGAATCTAATGTAATCATTTTTCTAAGTAGCCAGTTGTTTAGTACATTTTCTCTATAAGCTTTTCTTAAATGTTTGAATATGTACACATTTTTAAAAAATCTTTGCAAGTCAAAATACTTGTCAGCATATGTCTAAGCAATTTTGTTTAATTTTACCAGAATTTATTGACCCCTTTTAATCTGAAGACATTTAATATTTGATTTGTTCAGGTCCAGAAAATCTTCTGACCTCTTTATTTCCTGATTATTTCTTTCCCTACATCCACTCTGGTCCCTTATTCTGTAATTCTTTTTTGATGTTGTTAGAGAGGGGAGAAGGGCAGAGAGGGAGAGAGGGAATCTTTTTTTTTTTTAATTAATTTATTTATTTATGATAGTCACACAGAGAGAGACAGAGAGAGAGAGGCAGAGACACAGGCAGAGGGAGAAGCAGGCTCCATGCACCGGGAGCCCGACGTGGGATTCGATCCCGGGTCTCCAGGATGGCGCCCTGGGCCAAAGGCAGGCGCCAAACAGCTGCGCCACCCAGGGATCCCGGAGAGAGGGAATTTTAAGCAGGCTCGGTGCCCAGCGCAGAGCCCGACGTGGAGTTCACTCTCACAACCCTGAAATGCCCTGAGCTGAAATCAAGAGTTGGGATACTCGGGATCCCTGGGTGGCGCAGCGGTTTGGCGCCTGCCTTTGGCCCAAGGCGCGATCCTGGAGACCCGGGATCGAATCCCACATTCGGGCTCCCGGTGCATGGAGCCTGCTTCTCCCTCTGCCTGTGTCTCTGCCTCTTTCTCTCTCTCTCTGTGACTATCATAAATAAAAATTTAAAAAAAATTAAAAAAAAAAAAAAGAGTTGGATGCTCAACCGACTGGGCCTCCCAGGCCCCCCTAGAAGTTCTATTATAAGTATATTAAGTCTTCTAACTTGGTCCTTCATTACTTATCTTTTAAATTTTTTTCATATTGTTTTCATGTCTTTATTCCTTGCCTCTGAAACCTGGATTAACTCTAGGAACTATTATGTACTTCGTTGATTGAAAGTTCTACAACAGCAAATCTGATCTTCATTTAGGTCTTAAAAAATGGCAATCAATTATTTTTCTTCTATGCTCTCTTTTCTAAACTCAGACTGTTCTTCACAACCATCTTATTTTTTTTTTCATTTTATTTATTTGTTTATTTTTGTAATCTCTGAACCCAATGTGGGGCTTGAACTTTTGACCCTAAAATCAAGAGTTACATCCTCTTCCAACTGAGCCAGCCAGACAGCCCCCACCTGCTTATTTCTACAGACTTGACAACCTCTTCTCTATCCTGTCAAGATCACAGATTAAAAACTTGAGAGTCTCCTTTCTATTTTGAATAGTAATTGTAGCTCATAAGAAGACACCACCTCTGGTTCTTCAGCATAGCCTCCTCCTTTTAAACAGCAATGCTTTTTCATATGCCTGATATATTTTGCCTGTTTGCTTATTTAATGAGGCATTTGCGCTTGTTCAATTCTGGGAATTGACATGGTTTCTGTCAAAGATGATTTGGATGTTAGTTCAAATCTTTCAGATATAGATAAAAAAGTGAAATGAAAGCTTTGGCTCTGCTGTAATTTTCCATTCAGAGTATAAATACTGAATGGCCTGGGTCACTAAAGCCGAGTGGACACAGCAGGAAAAACAGTCCCCAGGCTGGAGCTGAGCTTCTGTGTTTGTTGGGCAGCCAGGAATTAGCTGCATCAATGCCTTGATTTTTTGTTCGGCATGCTCATCTTCTTGAGGAGCCAGATGAGACTCTCTGCATTTAGTATAAGCTGGGAGCAAAAGCAGCCTTGGCCCCACTGAGCGAGTGAGACATGCCCTCACTTTGCTAGCCTGGGCCAGACCATCCATCCCACCATAAATCCTCCTAAGTGAGGGATGGGAAAGAAGACCTGCCAAGAACTCAGCCCCTGACTTCGTGGTCTGCCCGTGGAGAGCCTTGATTCATACTAGGCCCCCTTCCCTTGAGTCCACCTCTACCATCACTTGCAGAAGGGCAGGTTGCGGCCTCTCCTTCACATGCTCCGCCTCGGTTTCTGATATTTCTGTTTGACTATTTTACACTCAATTAAGTGGACTTCTAGGGCAGTGGCAGACTTCTTGGCCAGGCTCCCTTAGCTTCTTATCCTGGAATTCCTCATTTCCCTTCCAGCCAGCACTTCGGAGGTACCAATGCCGATGGAGAGTGTGCCACATCGCTTTTCTCTAGGAACACAGAGAAAACCAGCTTCTTAAGGAAACTAACCATGGACTTTTTCTACTCTTAGTATAGAGAACTTCACAAGCTGTTCTTTCTTTCGTTCTCTTTTCTTAATTAAGAGCAATAATGCAGAGACACTCGGAGAAAGGGTATAGCAGGAACCTCACAGACCTTTCTAATTTACTTGCCAGAGATAGAAATTTAGTGCCCCCTACCCCACCCCGGCATTAGCAGGTACAACCTACTCCTTCTGACTGAGACAAAAGGTCACCACCAGGTACTAAAAATACACAAGTCCTCTGATTTTGACTCAATGACTGAATTCAGGCTGAATTTCTTAAAAATTATGAAAGTGGTCCAAGAATAAAGTCACCAAAGAAATGAGAAGAATTAAGGAGGTACTTACCTAGATGTACTTGACATTTCTTTCTAATTAAAACTTGCAAAACAATTACTTGCTCTCTTGGTTGCTTGTTTTCAGGTTTTATTGTTTTAATAAAAAATTGTTTCAGATTAAGTAAAAAAGGAAAACTCATGATTGTGATATGAATCTCGCAAGCAATGCCTGTACTTTGGAATTCATGCGAGGGAACCAGAGGAAGCTTCTCAGGAGAGTGCTGGCAGGAGAGATGGCCATAGAGGCAGGTAGGAAGGAACCACGTGGGCGGGTCCTCCGGGAGAGAGGATGGTGTCATGTCTCCCACTTGGACTTCCCTTTGACTTTGCCACCACCAGGACTGTGCATCCTCGCCTCCATTCCCTTCTCAACTCTCAGCTCATGACATAATAGCTCTAGATGGGTAGGGACAGTGAGGAGAAGGTTTTTAAATGAGTCTTGATGAGCAAACTGTTTTAGTTAGTTCACTATCTACTCTTTAGCAACAAGTATTTCTTGAAACAAGCAGCTATGTTTTTGAAGTCTGGTCCTAGCACTGTTTAACACAGGGACTCCTTCCTTCCAGTCCTGTCCCCCTCTGACCCACCTCACACACAGTAGCCAAAGTACTCATTTGAGAGAACAAATCTGTCATATTACTCTCCTGTTTGTTTTGGTTTGGATTTTGTTTTAATGCTCTCGTAAGTGGCAAGGCAGGAAATCTAGTCTCTAAAATCTTTTATATTCAAATGTTTTATGAATTGGCTGCAACCTCATCACTCCTAGGAGCACTTCCCTGGGCCCTGCTAATACATGCTCCTACTCTGACCCTTCACAGTGTTATTTCTTTCCTCCTTAACAGACCCAGCAAGCCCCTGGCTGGGCTGTGCTGGGATTTAACCTACTTGTCAGCCTGGTAGCCAGCAGAGGAAATGGGAGGAAAGCACTTGCTGCCATGGTGAAAGGGACTCCAACAGGATCCCCTTGCATGAGGAAGCACAGCTCCCAACAGGAAGGTATGTGCTGCCCCTGAAACTCTGAGATTTCAGGGGAGACCACAGAGCCAAATTCCCCAGGGACATCCACCCAGATGTCCTCAGTCCTAATCCATGTTTCAAGGTCCCAGGTTTTCCTAGCCAAGGGAAGTTGATGGAACAGATCTGCCTTGGCTGGCAATTTTCATGTCCTTAGAGATTTGGATCCTAACTATCAAGCCTTGTATCTGCCCCTCAGCTGAGCTGCTTTCACTGAAGGTGCTTAGAGCCTGCTACATGTTACGTACTATTTGTAAATAAATGAATGGCACTGAACGAAAAGTGGGTTGGAAAATCACAGAGGTCATTAAAACCTTAGTTTTTGGATGTAGAGGGTATTAAATAAGTGAAGTAAGCTAGAGAAGGACAAATACCATTTGATTTCAGTTACATGTAAGATCTGAGAAACAAAACAAATGAATAAACACACACAAAAACAGAAACAGACTCATAAATACAGAGAACAAATATGGTTACCAGGGAGGAGGATGATGAGGGGCCAGATAAAATGGGTGAAGGAGAGTGGGAGATACAATGAATAAGATACAGAGATAAAAGGCACAGCACAGAGAATATAGTCAATGGTATTGTAATAGTGTTATATGGTGACAGATGGTGGCTGCATCTGTGGTGAGCATAGCATGACATATAGACCTGTCAAATCACTGTGTTGTACACCTAACACTAATATACCATTGTGTCAACTATACCTCAGTTAAAAAAAACAAACAAACTTAGTTTTGTATTATTTCTAAAAATGGCAGAGACTGTAGGTAAAGAAAATCAGGATCAATTTTCATAGAAGAGACTCTTTTGTCTTTATTTTCTTTTGGTATCAGATAAGTTGTAACCATAGGTTATTAAACAGACTATATTTGCTATATTGTTTCTCTTACCTTTCATAAAGCAAGAAACTGTAAATGGGAGGTACAGAATATCATGTTAAAATTATTTTACATGAACTAAAATAAAGGGAAATTCAAGGTTACATTGGTTAGGACTAATTATAAACTTCTTTCTTTATGTAACGAGCAAAAAGTTGGATATATCCAAATTTAAATTTGTCACTTGTTGGAAATTGAAAACTTGATATGTTTTAAAGATTCTTTAGTAAGCAAATGATATAGCAGAATAAATCAACAGGAAAACACAGTTTGGGGTTATGGAAAACAGTAGGAAGGAGTGATGTTTACAATGATGCTTGGGCACAAAGTCTTGTTTAGTAATGAGCTATCATTTCACTCACAATGATGTTTGGGCACAAAGTCTTGTTTAGTAATGAGCTATCATTTCACTCTCAGAATGTTAGCCTTTAGAAATATGTCAGATATAAATGTCACAAAGTAAATCAGAACCAACTAGTTGAGCAAACCCCAAAATGTGAAACCAAAACATTGTATAAGAACCCTCTGAACCAGAGCAGCTGAAAGTAAAAAGAACAAGTGAAAAAGCCACAAGTGAAGAAAAATGGCCCCCAAAACCTCTTTAACTCTGGGAAATAAACAAAGGGTTGCAGAAGGGGAGGCGAGGGGGGGATGGGGTGACTGGGTGAAGGGCCCCGAGGGGGGCACTTGACAGGATGAGCGCTGGGTGTTATACTATATGTTGGCAAATTGAACTTAAATAAAATATTGTTTAAAAAACCTCTTAAATGTTATGCATAATCAGATTATTTGCAAATAATAAAATCTTACCTCTTCATTCCAGTACTAAAAACAAAACTAATAAAAATATTCCTAATTTTGCTACAATTTCCTTTTATCTATGCCCTTGAGATTCTATTGGTTGTTTCCATGTTGGAAATGCTATATGATATGCTACTGCGACCCCAAGTTGAGTAACATAACACTGGTAGCTTGAAATCAACCACAGTGGGAGGATCTAGACCTCAGAAAGTGGCGAATGTGGGGCGCCTGGGTGGCTCGGTTAAGCATCTGTCTGCCTTTGGCTCAGGTCATGATCCCAGTGTCCTAGGATTGAGCCCTGCCCCGGGCTCCCAGCTCAGTGGCCCCCACTGGAGCCTGCTCCTCCCTCTCCCACTGCCTGCTGCTCTGCCTACTTGTGCTCTCTCTCTCTCCCAATGCCAAATAAATAAATAAAATCTTTTTAAAAAAGAAAGAAAATGGCAGACACTATAAATCAGTTTTTCTTTTTTGTTCAGAGATCTGGTTGTTAAACATTTACCAGAACACCCTGGCAACATTCTCTCTAGCTCTAAATATTTGAGAAAGGTCCCAGTCTGCCCTGACCAATGACTGAAATACTAAATATTTTAGAATCCACAGCAGCTGACAGATGGTCCGAGTGCACACTAGCACTGTTTCCCTCCCTCTTCCATGATTCCTAGAGCCAAGTACTGTGCTGTGCCATTATCATAAAGAGTAAAAATTGTGATCCAGCAATCCCACTTCTGGGTATTTATCTGAAGGAAATCAAATTACTGTGTTGGAAAGGCGTCTGCACCCCCCGTGTTCATTGCAGAATTGTTTACAACGGTCAAGACACAGAAACAACCTAAGTGTCCATCAACAGATGGAAGGATAAAGAAAGCGTGTGGGAGAGAGAAATCTATACACATCTCTCACATTTAAAATGCAACAGCATATCATTTAACCATAAAAAAGAAGGAACTCCTGCAATTTGCCACAACATGGATAGATCTGGAGGGCACGATGCTAAGTGAAATAAACCAGACAGAGAAAGACAAGTACTGTATGATCTCACTTATATGTGGAAACTTAATTTTTTTAAAAAGCTGAACTTAAAAAAAAAAAAAGCTGAACTTATAGATACAGAGAGCAGATTGGTGGTTGCCAGAGGTGGGGGAGGGGGTGGGCAAAGTGGGTGAAGGGGGTCAAAAGGTACAAATTGCCAGTTATAAAATAACTAAGTTCTGGATGTAATATACAGCATGATGACTCTAGTTAATTATATTGTATATCTGAAAGTCGCTAAGAGAGCAGATCTTAAAAGTTCTCAACACAAGAAAAAAATTGTAACTGTGTGGTAGCTAATGTTAACTAAAAGTATTGGGTGATCGTCTTGCAATATATACATATATCAATTCATTATGTTGTGTGCTCCGTGCTCAGCATGGAGTCTCCTTGAGATCTCTCTCTCTTTCTCTCAAATAAATAAATAAATCTTCAACAAAAGTATGAAGGGGTTGCTTGGGGCTGAGGAATGTAAAGCGCACTAAATTCCTTGTCAAGCCAAGGAGAGAGTCTGAAGTTAACAATTTATTCTTATTCTAATTTTAGATATGTTAATAGCATGAGCAGAAATTATTATGCTGCCTCAAGTAATGGGAATTTATTTATGATATAGCAAATGCAAAATATACACAAGTTCTACAAGAGATGGCAAGTAATTAAAGATGATTCGGACCCTGCTTTTAAGAGAATTTATGAATGTCACAGGTGTAGTTCAAAGAATTGTTCATTTTTCTCCTAAAGACATCAGAGAGACTTTTAGAATACCAGTGCCTTCATGGATGAAGAGACAAAAGACACAGAATGACAAATTCTAATTACTTAATCTGGATATCATCCTGATAAATAAGAACTTTAGTGACACAAGAGTGAATCACATATCCTTACTTAAACGTACTCAGTCAGGAAATTGCTATTTACCATTAAACAAATACAATTTCAGATTGATGACAATTCACCCGATAGTAGAGTTTTGCTTAAAAAATCAAAAGGAGGGCAGCCACCCAAAGGTGGCTTAGGCAGCCCGGGTGGTTCAGCGGTTTAGCGCCGCCTTCAGCCTGGGGTATGATCCTGGAGACCAGGGATCGAGTCCCACGTCGGGCTCCCTACATGGAGCCTGCTCCTCCCTCTGCCTGTGTCTCTGCTGCGCGCGCACTCTCTCTCTCTCTCTCTCTCTCTCTCTCTGTCTCTCATTAATAAATAAAAATAAAATATTAAAAAAAAACAAACCAATACATTTGATATTTGCAGAAATATTACTGACTATAGAATAGAATTATATACTATACTAAATGGATCTTGGGAGCTTATACAATTTGCTACTTTATAGCTTTGAACAGCAAGATGACTGCATTACTAAAATACATTGTATTTTCCAATGTGACACTAATTTCCTATGTAGTGGTAAAAGTTTAAATGCACTCCTCTTAGAACTGGAAGGAAGAGAAGCCAGCTGGGCATCCTACAATTCAGTTGTGACATTAGATTCCCCAAGACAGCATCCAGACTCAGTCCAACAAGACTGCCCTCTTTTGAGATACCAATGACCAGTCCAGGTTGTCCCCTGGACCATAGTGGCTATAATGGGAGATTCCAATGACTGCCTCCTTGGGTTCAATTAGTTGGTTAGAGTGATTCACAGACCTCAAGGACCATTTTATTTAACTGATTTTTATTATAAAATGATATAGCCCAGGAACAGCCAGATGGAAGAATTTCATAAAGCATAGTATAAGGAAAGGACAGAGAGCTTCCATACCCTCCCCAGCACACCACTCTCCCAAATCTCCAGGTATTCGCCAAACTGGAAGTTCTCCAAAGCCCATCCTTTTAGGCTTTTATGGAGGCCTCATTACATAGGTGATTTAATGCTTGATTAAATCATTGGCCATGGGTAATTGAAGTCAACTTCCTGGGCCTCTCTCCTCCCGGAAGACAGGGCAAGGAAACAAATGAAAGTTCCACACTCTAATCATACAGTTGGTTCCTCTGGCAACTGCCCCCATGCTTAGGTACTTTCCAAAAGTCACCTCATTAACATAAACCCAGTTGTGGTGGAAGAGGCTTCTTATGAATAACAAGACACTCATTTGCCCTTCCCAGCTCTGAAGTGATTTCAGAAACTGAGGACAAGAGACCAAATATTATGACCAAAAATAATGTTCCTGTTGCTCGTATCACTCAGGAAATTCCAAGGATTTTGGAACCTGTGAGCCAGGAATCATGGGGCCAAGACCAAATAATATATTTGTTCAGATTGACCAAATATATACTTTTTGTAAATCACAACATTCCGTTTTCTCATTCCAGCCTGAAGTAGAACTACCCATACAAGTTATTTTATTTATTTTACCCAAAAAAGTTATTGCATTTTTTTAAATGCAGTCTTATGAGAAGAATATGGCCTCTTGGATTTAGATAGACATGAATTTAGACATGAGTACTTTCCAGACAGTATTATCTTTTTTTTCTTGGCATGTATATAATACATATTGACAGAAACCTTGCCTCAGAGGACAAAGAATGATCATGTCAATCAATTGGAGCTGACAGGGCCTGAATATATTTATAAAAAATATATATATTTGATTCAGAGCATCTAATGCAATAAATCATTCTGCACAGAAATACTTAATAAATAATTATTTGTTGATCCACTTTTAACATCTTATCTACTGAATCTGCTTCATAAAAATCTACAGTCAATGGAGAAACAGTCAACATTCCATTTAGAGTAGTCATCTCTGAACCTCTAATTCTATCTTAGGGCAGGGCTCACCTTCCACTCATAGAAATGTTTATTGAACACCTACTGCATGTTAAACTCTGTGTCAGGAACTGGGGTTAGAGCTGTAAAACTGTTATGGCCTCTATCCTTAAAATTTTACAATGTTTCAGAAAGACAGACATTGAAGCAATCATTACAATGGTGACCAGTGCTGCCTACACAAAAGTACAGAGTGCTACTAGGGTGTTACACAATAAAGGCTAACTTCATCCAGAGGTTCCTATCCAGGAAACAAAGTTTATTTTTTAAAAAGATTTTATTTATTTATTCATGAGAGACACAGAGAGACAGGCAGAGGGAGAAGCAGGCTCCATGCAGGGAGCCCGACGTGGGCCTCCATCCCAGGACCCAGGGATCACAACCTGAGCCGAAGGCAGACGTTCAACCACTGAGGCACCCAGACGTCCTACAGGAAACAAAGTTTAAACTGAGATTTGAGGATAACCAGGAGTTAACAGGGCCTGGGAGCACAGAACACACATGCAGCAGGAAATAACAAAGAGAGAAGGCAGTGCAAACTAAGTTTCACCCTTGCTCATTTTCAGATACCCTGGGCAGTTTGATGATCTAAATTTATTGTATTCAACTGATTTATGGAACACCCTGGACTTGACTTCTTTTCCATCTAAACTTGCAGCATCTATTAAATCAGGACCATTCAAATCATGGTCTACTTCCCAACAGCAACAGCTTGTAGGAAATTCAAGTTCTTTGTCCACACCTATACTAGTTTTCTAGGGTTGCTGTAACAACTTACCAATAACTAAATGATTTACATCAAGCAAAAAGTATTCGCTCACACAGTTCTAGGGACCAGAAGTGAGAAATAAAGGTGGAAGTCTTGGAAGTCTCTAGGGAAAAATCATTCTTTGCCACCTCAAGCTTCCAGTGGCTCCATGTCTTCCTTAGTTTATGACTGCAAACTCCAATTTCTGCCTTCACATAGCTGTCTCCCCTCTGTGTCCTCTTTCAGAGGACACTTATTTTTGGACTTAGGGCCTACTCAGATAATCCAGAATAACCTTGTCTGGAGATCCTTAGTTATACCTGCAAAAACCCTTTTTCCACATAAAGTCTCATTCACAGATTCCAGGGAATAGTATGTATGACAAATTCTTCAGGTGATTTTTATGATAAGAAAGTCTGAGAATCACTGGACCAGTGCCCGCCTGCTCAAGCCAGAATCTATAATTAGCTTCTTCCAGTCAACTCTTCATTACTGCTGGTCTAAGAGAAATATGTTTATAGGAAGCATGAAACATTCATTCTACATTATTAAATGATGACATATTCAAATAATTACTTTCAAAAGAACACAAGGATTAACCTTTTCATTTTTCTCGTAAATAAAAGAACATTTATTTATGGCTTGATGATAATGTCATAATATTTGGACAAACTATTTTGTATGTAGGGTATTCCTTATGCCAAAGATTATGGAAATCAAATGATGAGAATTTTCAAGGAAAACAGAATTAAACAGTATCATTTACTACGTCGAGGACATTAAATCTTTAATCATTAGAAACATAAAATGTCTTCCTTTAGAAAACCATTACCCGGGATGCCTGGGTGGCTCAGCAATTAAGCATCTGCCTTTGACTCGGGGTGTGATCCCAGAGTCCCAGGGTTGAGTCCCCCATCGGGCTCCCTGCATGGTGACTACTTCTCCCTCTGCCTGTGTCTCTGCCTCTCTCTCTGTGTCTCTCATGAATAAATAAATAAAATCTTAAAAAAAAAAAAAAGAAGAAAGAAAACCATTACCCACCACTCCCAGCAGGTATGATAAAAATAATAAAAACTACAAATGTGAGTTTTTAAAGGTTTTTTTTTATTTAAAAAAGAAAAAAGAATGAAGGTATACTATGTCCTAATCCAATTATCCATAAAGATTTTGCTCTTATCCCAAGGTCAAGTCTGTTACCCATTTTATAAATGAGCCAGGTCTAAAGGTTAATTGTATTCTAAAAACCTACTGTAGTCTTAAAATGTCAAATGAAAATCTAAAATGTCTTCATCTTTACAAGCTCTTAAAAATCCTTAAAGCATCAGTAATGAACTTGCAATGTAGTTAAATTCTGTTTACATTTTTCAGATAGAAATACTTAGTTTGCATATGATAGATGATAGATAGATAGATGATAGATAGATAATAGATAGATAAATGATATAGATATAAATAGATTCAAAATGATCCAGTAAGACTGAAAAATCTGGTCTAAATATTCTGCAGACATTCAGAAAGACATACTAGAAACAGACACACATGTACTTTTGCACAAACACACACTGTCGGAAAGCACAACCAGTAGTCTATAAGAGTATATGCTTTTATAGCTCAAGATTCTTTTGTCTATAGACCATGGATTTCTGTTCCCTTTCTATTGTAAACATAAGGGTGCATGTGAATATGGATGTGTTCTGTTTCCCTCATTCTACTGAAAATCTGCCCTCCTGAAACTTGTCATTTACAACCACCTGCACTTTCATTCACCCTGCTGAAATCTAAGTATTTCCCTTTCACTTGGGACTTACTCTATGGGTAGAATCTGCTTTAATATTGCCAGCTACCTTCCTAGAGTTCTGTCCTAATTTATTCATTCAACAACTATTTATAAGACACCTACTGTGTGCCAAACACTATGGATACAGAAGTGATAAGGTAGAAGTTCTGTCCCCATGAAGCCTTCTTTCATCCCTGGGCGGGGTGGGGGGGGTTGTTCTGTCTTCCATCATTGCCCCTGGGGTAGTAACTGAGTGCCAGAGAAGTATATGTGAACCTTACAGCATTGGTAAGCTATGTGTTGCTTCTCTGAGGTCATGTCTCTGCTGGTGTCTGTTGGGGGTATAACTTGTCTGGCCTCTTAGTTCAAGGTATTTAGTGCTTCCCCAAGCAGAGCTCAAAGCTCTTGGCCGCCAACTCCTCCTCTGTCCCCTGTACTGTCAGTCATCTGGGTCCAGTTTTGCACTCTTTCTCATCCCTGCAGGAAGTACAAGCAGCATTCTTTTGGTGAAGGTCTTCTCAACAACGCTAGGTGACTTCCTCCCAAGCAGCCTATCAATTCTCACTCTTTCCTAATTTCTGTGTCCCCACACTGGGCTCCCTAACTGGATCTCAGGATCCATGGGTCTCTGGCCCACTCGTTTCCATCAGTACCATTCTCCCATTTTGCTAAGCGAGTCTGCATCAGGGAGTATCTCTTGGAGGCTGACAGTTGTTCCAGGTTTTGCCTGAGAGTTTCCTCTCTGGGATCCTGAGACATAAGGTAGATTTAAGAGGGTGAAGACACATCCGTGAATGGACTGCAAAGAATAAAGTCACTACGTTGATTCTAATTTCCTTTGTTTTCTCTCCAAACTCTCTCCTCTCCTCTAGCTTAGGTGTGATTTACAAAGTTTGAAGACTAGGGACAGAAATATAAAGATATTCTTTCAGTTCCTCAAATTCTTTCTAGTCTCTTCTATGTCATATTCAACTCAAACTCAAATCAAAGAGTGAGTCAACCTTGTTCATGCTGTGAATTATTTCTGTATCAATCCAGGAGCATTTGCCTCCTGGAGAAGGCAGACTGGGAATAGTGCAGTAATTAAGGATCTGAAATATTATCCTGTAGGACTAACAACAGTGATTTAACAGAATTAGAGCTTTTAATAATTTCATTCTTCAAGTCAATGTATATGGGTAAACATATTTTTATGTTATAAAAAGCAAATTTATGTGCTAGGTATCTGCACAGATTCCACATTTTCTTATAGCAACATAGATGTTCAATAAACAGCAAGAAGTAGATCAGGAATAGAAGCCAAGAGAACACTCATATGGTGCAAATTCTGAAACATCATTAAAGAAAACCAGATTGGTGGTATCTGAAAAAATCTAGAATCTTTCAGAGTGAAACTGGGGATTTTCATGATTTTTTAAAGTATCCTCACTCTATAAAAACAATAAGAGATACCAAAGAAAACCACAAAAAAAAAAAAAAAAACAGTGGAGGAAATGACAATGGACAAATAATTATTTGAAAGCCTCACTTTGTTCAAAAACAAATAATGATCATAACAAAGGTGGTTACCTTAACAGATTTTAAAAGGCAAATAATTTGAAATAAAAAGCACAGAGGTGTTTAATATGTGGAGTTGCTCAGAAAGTGGTTCAATGCAAATTAGCTGGATCAGTGTTTCCCTAGCAGAGAAGCAATTACAGTTAAGAAAATTTTAAAAGGTGGTTACTAAGCAACTACATTCAGCCTACACACATTGTTCATCATCTCTGGTAAATTATAGAAAATGACAGCCTGTCATTATGGAACAGAGACATACAAAATTGGGGCATTGTTATTCTATGTTCCTCCTACAGGAGAAAGATCAATTATATCTTTGGCACAATGATTAGGTTAAATAACTACAATAAGGATTAAATGTTAGTGTGTCATGGTAAAAATGTGTAAAGAGCCCAGGAGTTTTTCAAAGAATGACCTTTGTCAGCAGTTACAACCCTACTTTGACCTGACTTCACATCATATCCTGTCACAGCAAAAAGAGCTCAAAATATTCTACTCTATTGGCAGAGTCTTAAGTAAGTCTTTGGTAGGACAGCTCTATAAGAAAGAGACGTATATTAGTATTATTCACAACTTAGAATTCTTTATTTCCTCTAATAAGGTAATGATATTCCTGGAGTCAATGCTGTTTTGATAGTGGTACCTTAATGACTGCCTAACTATGCTTTAAATGAGAAGATCAGTATGTAGCAGTAAGATGAAATCCAAATGCCTCTATTTTAAGAGTATCAGGAAAATACCTCATTTCTTGAGTAACAAAATATTTCTTTTAGAAGAGCATGCCACTGAATTTACTAAACATGAGACCAATATACCAGATAATATTAAGTATCGAGCATTTCAAGGAAGATCTATTAAATGAATGTATTTTGACATTCTGTTCATTCCCTGTTTGCAAAAATAATTTCTATGGTTGGATAAAACCATATCTCTAAGTTTTCCATTTCCACTTCAAAATACATTGTAAAATAATACATCTATAGAAATAATGAAGTATTTTCTTGTGCCCACTTCCCACATCTCTTCTTAGCCTAAAATGCTCAAGTTCAGAGGGCACAGAGTGGCTCTTTCTTACTACTCAGCAACAACCATTTTACGTGGTTATTTCTCTCTAATGGTGGCTTTCACTATCACCACCATATCAGTAAACGTTCTGAGTAAAGGAGAAACTAGTTTCCCAGCCCCATTTGTTTCACTACATCTTATTGCCATAGAGAACACTGTATTTAGTGTGACCTCACAAGCTGCCTCAGAAAGAAAAGACCAATGTCAAAACCAACAAATGAACTGTAATTGCACATTTCAGAGGCCCCCTGCCTTATCACGGTCCTTCTCCAGGGCTGTACGAATCTTTTTTTATTTCATTTCTCCTGCCCTCTTCATTGTCTCTGCTCAGTAGATGTTCTCTTTTCTCATAGTTTCTGCATCTTCGTAACCTCAGTTAGCATATGGCCTTGTCCAATACAGCATGGGATTCTTTCTTCCCTACCTGTCACTTTTTTTTTAACTTTTATTTATTTATTCATGAGAGACAGAGAGAGAGGCAGAGACACAGGCAGAGGGAGAAGCAGGTGCCCTGTGAGGAGCCTGATGCGGAACTGGATCCCAGGACCCTGAGGTCATGCTCTTAGCAAAGCCCAACCACTTAGCTATCCAGGTGCCTCTCTACCTCTCATTTCTAATTAGATAATTCCTTTGCATTACTTTAAATTTTGGAGAAAGGGAAAATAATTAACCCAGTTAGTTTATCAGTTTGAGCCAAATCATGTTATAGACCACTATCTAGCCTATGGGTTGGAATATACAAAATTCTTGGACATGAGGCCCACCCACAGATGGAGGTCTATGTGTTCTCCCCTTCGATATGGCTTATATGAACACAGAAGGGACACCGCCCAGATCCAGGACCTGGCCTTTAGAAACTAGCATTTTGCTCTTGGAATCTGGCTATGGTGCTATGAAGAAGTCCTAGGCCACAAAGAGGGCCAGGCAGGTATTGTGACAGCTCCAGCTGAGGTACTAGTGACCAGCCAACATCAACCACCAGGCATACATGTAAGTAAAGCTGCCTCCAGATAATACCAGTCCCCAGCCATTCAAACACTCTTAGCTTTTGAGTCTTTCTGGCAGATGCATCAGATATCATGGAGCAGTGACAAGCCATCCTTTCTGTGCCCAGTCTTAATTCTTGATCCATATCACCTATGAACACAATAAAATGCTTGCTGTGTACCACTGAGTTTTGGGATGGTTTGTGATTTAGCAATTGATAATTGGAAAATATTTGGTACTGTAAGTCAGTTATCTATAGCTGTGTCCATTAACAATACATGTCAGTGGCTTAAAACAACAAATTCTTTTCTTTTCTCTCCTGTTTCTGGGGGTCAAGAATTTGACAAGTACTCAGCTGAAGAATTGTGGCTCAGGTCTTCAGTGTAGTTGCATCAGAGGAAGGCTGGAGTTAGTAGACCAGAGGGCTGAAACAACTGGCAGCTGGCCAGGCTCCTTTGTTGGTTCTGAGGTTTCAAGGCCTCTCTGTGTGCTAGGGGCTAGTTTGGGCTTCATTGCAGCATGGTAGTCTTGAGGTGATAAAATTCTTTCATGATAGTTCAAAGCTCCAGTGTGACTCTTTCAGTAAACCAGGTGAAAAATACATTGCCTTTTAAGATTTAGCTTTCTAAGTCACATGGTATTATTTCCACCATACTCTTATTGATTAACTGGTCACAAAGTCCAGCTTAGATGCAAAAAGTAAGGGGGATTTACACCTCATCTTTCAAAAAGAGGAGTTTCAAAGAATTTGCCTCTTAAAACATGATAGTTTAGCTCTGGACCAAAGCTAAGTCTTATTTTAATGAGTTATGCCCAGGTTGGTGGGATCATAAATGCATCCATAGCCACTCTTTTGTTAAGAGCTAGGGGTGGGGATGTCTCCCTACACTAACTGACTCAGAGCACCACACCCTTTCCCTCCTGGCACTCAGGATCCTTCTTCCTCTTTATGTCCTACCTTCTGCATCCTATTGATCCCATCTGTTGGACATTTCTTGAAGTTTCCTTCACTGGTATTTAATACTATTTAAACAAAATTTACAAGGGAGAGGAAACACCCTTCTTCCCACATACTTAGTTCTAGACGAGCTACTCCCAACATGGTCTAACTGACATGCTTACAAGTTTAAATATGCTAACCTTCTGATACTAGGAAGGCAATCTAAAGTCATGACCAGTTACAGAATCCAGAAAAATTATCAAAGAAATGCTTTAAAAGTAGCTTGCCTGTCTCAAAGTCCAGAGTTTTCAATGTTATGTAGCATTTTTTTCTAGTCTGTTCTCCTTTAGCCCTGCTCCCAACCAGATATTAGTTCTTACCCTTTCATGGACTCAAAATGACCAATGGCAACCATTAAAACACTCTAAGCACAATGAAAGAAAAGCAAGTAACATTTATAATAACAATTTATAATTGAGAGTAGAAGCAAAATAAAGAACCATTGTTAATCCTGAAATTCTAGATTTACATATTTGTGATCAAGAAATATTTACAAATTTATATTCTGCATTTCATTTTAGTATTGTAAGATTTTTTATTACTGTAATCTCATAAATCATGTGTTCCCTTTTTATAGTCTGTGACAAAAATAGCCACAGAAGAGAAAAACTGAATATCTAATAACTTAAGCAATTCACTATTTCTATTTTTCTTCATTAGCTTACTATTAACAATAAAATATTTTATCTTTAAGTTAAATTAATTACCTAATAAACTATTTTGCCTAATTATAACTGTTAACCATTTCTTTTTTATTTCAAGGGTTTTTCTCTCAATTTAAAATACAATACACATAAATTCATGGGTAAACTTAGTGGATTGAAAATAATCGGGTTTTTCTCCCCATTACCTCCTGAAATCACACTAAAATGAGAGGGAAAGGAATTAAAAACTACACACACACACACACACACACACACACAGTAGGAGCTAATTATAGCATAGAAGAGATGTCAACAAATTCTGGAAATTGAAGAACAATAAATGAGAAGTAGCCTAATTGGCCAGAGAAAGATGAAACCTAAATCTGTAATAGGACATCCAATAAGAAGTACTTAATTATGTCTAAAAACTTGGTAAATTACAGAACTTTGGCAATTCTCAGGAATTAGATGAACCAGATATCTGAGTCCACAGTTTAGGTTGAACTGAAGCAAGAAAATTGGTTGAAAATCTTTAAAAGGACACCTTTGCCCAAAGCATTCACCAGTCAATTCAGACAAGGCAGGAAGATGAACAGAAGACCAGAAAATTGATCAAGAGACTATGACCTGGACAAGACCAGTCATAACTGAGTGCAGGGATGGGGTGATTTGCTGAAAAAAGGGAACTATACAGACCAAACCCTAACCCATACTGAGCTCCCAGTGCAGGGATGGGGTGATTTGCTGAAAAAAGGGAACTATACAGACCAAACCCTAACCCATACTGAGCTCCCACAAAACTGTCACTAGTTCTCTATCACCCCAGATAGAAAGAGGGAGAGGTCCTCTTTGAAGAAACTAGCCTAAGAAAATAAACTTATAAATATTGATATTTAAGGTTCTCCTTAGAAGATGGCCTAGATTCCCCACCAAATCACACAACTTGGAGTACTCAGTTCAACAAGCACATAGAATTTCTATTCAGTACTTTAGGATCTCAATCTTAAATATTAGTGGGAAATCACGAATTACCAGATATGTGAGGAAAACCCTAACACGGAAACCAATAAAAAGAGTCACAAACAAAAGGAACTCTGGTAAGAAAGAGAAAAGGCAAAGAGAAGAAATAAACAAAACAAAGCAAAATCTTGTAATTAAAATATTAATCAGATAATAGAAAATACTACATCCATAAAATAAGAAGTCTATTAAAAGAAGGAAAAATCAACAAACCAAAAGAGTTTTTATTTAAAAAAAAAAAAAACTTAACATCAAAGGGTACAATTAACAAAATGAAAAGGAATGGGAGAAAAATAATTGCAAATCATATATCTAATAAGGGATTAATTTCCAGAATATATAAAGAATTCCTTAAAATTCAACAACAGAAAACAAATAATTTAAAAATAGTCAAAGGTCTTCTTTCTCCAAAGAAGATATACAAATGGCCAACAATCATATAAAAAGATGATTGATATAATTAATCATTGGGGAAAAGGCCACTATAAAAAACAATAATAACAGCTATAGCAAATAATAAGCGTAGGTAAGGATGTGGAGAAATTAAGCCCTGTATGCATGATTGGTGAGAATGTAAAATGATGCAGCCACTATGAAAAACAGTATGGTGGTTCCTTAAAAAACTAAAAATAGAAATACTATATAAGCCAACAATTACACTTCCAGATATAGGTCCAAAAGAATTGAAAGTAGGGTCTCAAAGAGATATTTGTATACCCTTATTCACAGTGGCATTATTTATAATAGCCAAAAGGTGGAAGCAACCCAAATAAACATTGACAGGTGAATACCCAAAATATGGTATATTTGATTAACTTGCTAGTATGGCTTACAGAACTCAGGAAACCTATTTACCTACTAGATTACCAGTTTATTACAAAGAATCTTAAAGGATACAAATCAACAACCAGGTGAAGAGATACGTAGAGCAAGGTCCCAAACAAAGAAGCTTCTGTTCCCATGGAGTCTGGGGCCTGGTACTATGGCACATAGAAGGGTTCTGGTTTCTGAACTTGGAAGCTCAGTAAACACCCCCCCTTTTGGCTTTTTATGGAGGTTGCATTACATGGACATGATTGATTAAATCATTGGCCTTTGGAGACTGATTCAACCTATGACCCTTCTCCCTGGAAATCTGGGAGTGGGACTGAAAGTTCCAACCTTCTATTCATGATTGGTTCCCCTGGCAACCAGCCCCCCTTCTTTTTTCTTTTTTTTAAATTTTTATTTATTTATGATAGTCACACAGAGAGAGAGAGAGAGAGAGAGGCAGAGACATAGGCAGAGGGAGAAGCAGGCTCCATGCACTGGGAGCCCGACGTGGGATTCGATCCTGGGTCTCCAGGATCACGCCCTAGGCCAAAGGCAGGCGCTAAACCGCTGCGCCACCCAGGGATCCCTTTTTTTTTTTTTTTTTTTTTTAATTTTTATTTATCAGCCCCCCTTCTTAGGTGCTTTCCAAAAGTCATCTCTTCACCTGGCTGTTGATTTGTATCCTTTAATATTCTTTGTAATAAACTGGTAACCTACTAAGTAAATAGGTTTCTTGAGTTCTGTAAACCATACTAGCAAGTTAATCAAACCCAGGGAGTGGGTCATGGGAACCTCTGATTTAAAATGTATGGGTAGTAATATAACTTTTCCTCTATCCTTCCAGGTCCTTGGCTGAGACCTGCCCCCTTTCCCTAATAATAAAAGACAGATTTACAGGGAAAAAACTAACAGAACTTTAGTAACATATATTTCTCCTGTATACAAGGCGGATACTGAAAAACCAAGTAACTTCAGAAATAGCCCAAACCATCATCTCATAAACTATTTTAGGCTAAAAACAAAAGAAAGATGTTGGAGGTTGGGGGGAAGTCCAGTAATGGAAGGTTACCAGGAAAAGCACAGTAAACAAGGGCATGGTTGTTATGCAGATTTAAGTCATGCCCTTCTCCTTTGATGAGTTTTAGAAGTTCAGTCATCCTCTTCCTGGTACAGAGAGGGAAAGAAACATCCTTACATATGGAGATTTCCTCTATAAATGTAAATTCTTCTTACAAATGGGTAAACTACTACTCGGTTTTCAGAACTTTTCCTGTGTCTGATGTTTCTTTAAAATAACCAGCTCAAAATTCTCCTTATGCCAAAGAAGCTTATTTTGGGGTGGTAAATTCTGCTTCCTTTCACTAACTAGTTGGTCAAAAGTATAGGTAACAACCCAGACCTGCACTGGGATCCTGAGTTGAAGAGAGTCATTGGCACTTCCAATCTGTAGCTGATTAGTCAGAAACACAGGTAACAGTCTAGACTTGTGATTGGCATCTGAAGCTGTGGGTTCAGGGTTGGGAGCAGTTTTGTGAAACTAAACTCTTAATCTGTGGAATCTGAAGCTATTTCCAGGTGGACAGTGTCAGAATTGAATCAAATTATGGTATACTTAGTGTAACGTAAAGAATTATTGGATGTGTGTGTGGGGGGGAATCAACCCCTCCATACATTGGAAATTGGGTCCCTGAAACGTTATAAGTATTTGTACCTTATAATGGAGATTTAAGGAAAAATAGACAAATATACAAATACAAGTGGAGAATTCAATGGTTTTCTTTCAGTAATTGACAAAGCAGGTATACAAAATAATCAGTACAGATGAAGACTCTAAAAACACAATCAACTTGACCTAACTGAGAAATATAGAATATACTGATGGGGAACACAGGGCTAGCTGAGGACAAAACACAGCCCGGGGTGGCACATTGACAAGTCCTTGAACCTGGCAGAGGGACATTCCTCTACGGACTCAAGTGCCTTGATGTTCAGACTTTGCTAAGGGCAAAAGGCAATCTTAGCCCAACCCCCAGGAGCCTGTAACTTTAATGTATAAAAATTCCTTTAGAGATTTCCTTTATCTCTACCCCCCAAGATACTTGCTGGCAATCTTCCCCAAGCACGTGGCCCACGGATACAGATCTGTAGGGTCTCATGACTCAGGTCTCATTAGACAGTAGTAAGTGACCTTTTCCCAACAATAGCTGGCCCCTCAAGGTCCTGGAAACCTGGCTTCCAAAACTCCTGAGAGAGGATGTTATCCTCAAACCCCTTCCCATTCCCAGGGATATAATCAGCCTCCCTTCCCAGGCTCAGGGCAGCAGCTCTCCTTGCCCACAGTGCCTGTCCCCGGGCTTTAATAAAACCACCATTTTGCACCAGAGACATCTTAAGAATTCTTTCTTGGTTGTCGGCTCTGGACCTCACTCCACCAAACCTCACCTATATTCCAAAACTTCATCAATACCACCCAGAAAAAGAATATTCCAAAACTTCATCAATACCACCCAGAAAATATTATTTCTCAAACACATTCAGTTTAACAAAATAGACTATTTACTGGGCCCTTAGATAAATCTCAAAAGGGCTGAAATCATATAAAGTATGTTCTCCAACCCATGGAAATTAAATTAATATTTAATAATTAATTTAATGTTAAATCAGTAACAGAAAAGTATAAGGAAGATGCCCAAATATTTGAAGATTAAACAACATATTTCTTAGTAATACATAGGTCAAAGAAGCAGTTACAAAGAAATTAGATCATATTTCAAACCAAGTAGTAATACAATATATCAGAACTTGTAGGATAAGGCTAAAACAAAGCTTAAAGGGAAATGTATAGCTATAGATCTTGTACTAGACAAGACTTAAACATAAAAGTAAAAGTTATAAAACTCCTAGAAGAAAAACATACAAGAAAATCTTTACACTCTTGATGTTAGCAGAAATTTTTAAGTAGGACAGAAAAATAATGAACTATTAAAGAATAAAAAGGACTTCATCAAATAAAAAACTCCTGTTTTTCTAAAGACACCATTAAGAAAACAAAACAACAGGTTTGTTGTGAGAACAGGCTGTGAGAAAATATTTGCAATATATATATGATCATTAATTTTGTGTCAACTTAATTGGGCTAAGGGATGCCCAGATAGCTGATAAAACATTATTTCTGGGTGTGTCTGTGAGGATGTTTCCAGAAAATATTAGCATTTGAATTGGTGAACTCGTAGAGGACCCCAAAGTGAGTGGGCATCACCCAATCCTTTTAGGGGCCCAAAAGAACAAAAAGACAAAGGAGAAATTAGTCTGCTTTCTCTCCACTTGAGTTGAAACATTTATCAGAACTCCTGGTTCTTAGGTTTTTGGACTCAGATAGGGATTTAAGCCATCAGTCTTGATTCTCACTCCTTTCAGATTTGGATTTATCCTACCAGCTTTCCTGGTTCTCTGTCTTGAATATGGGAGATCCAGAGACTTCTCAGCCTTCAAACTATGTGAGCCAATTCCTGTAACAAATCTTCTCTTATATATGATCTATTGGTTCTGTTTATCTGGAGAACCCTAATATAATGCACAGCTGACAAAGCATTTGTATCCAGAATAATAAAGAGCTCTTCAACTCAGTTATAAGAAGACAAAGAACCCAAGTAAAAATTGGCCAGTAAGCACATGAAAAAAAAATATGCTCAACATTATTAGTCATAAGGGAAACACAAACTAAAACTACGTTGAGGGCAGCTCTGGTGGCTCAGCGGTTTAGCACCACCTTCAGCCCAGGCCATGATCCTGGAGTTCCAGGATGGAGTCCCATTTCAGGCTCGCTGCATGGAGCCTGCTTCTCCCTCTGCCTGTGTCTCTGCCTCTCTCTCTCTCTGTGTATGTCTCTCATAAATAAATAAAATCTTTTAAAAAAATAAAATAAAAATAAAACTACATTGAGATTTGTTGTACCCCCACTAGAACAGTTAAAATTTAAAATATTGACAAGACCTAAATGTGAGACAGGAATTCATCAAAATCCTAGAGGAAAACATAGGCAGCAACTTTTTCGACCTCAGCTGCAGCAACTTCTTGCTAGACACGTCTCCAAAGGCAAGGGAAACAAAAGCAAAAATGAACTATTGGGATTTAATCAAAATAAAAACTTCTGCACAGAAAAGGAACAGTCAACAAAACTAAAAGACAACCTACAGAATAGGAAAAGATCTTTGCAAATGACACATCAGATAAAGGGCTAGTATCCAAGATCTATAAGGAACTTATTGAACTCAACACCCAAGAAACAAATAATTCAGTCAAGAAATGGGCAGAAGACATGAACAGACATTTCTCCAAAGAAGACCTACACATGGCCAACAGACACGTGAAAAAATGCTCCGCATCACTGGCCACCAGGGAAATACAAATCAAAACCACAATGAGATCCCACCTCACACCAGTGAGATCGGTGAAAATTAACAGGACAGGAAACAACAAATGTTGGTGAGGGTGTGGACAAAGGGGAACCCTCTTGCACTGTTGGTGGGAATGTGAACTGGTGCAGCCACTCTGGAAAACTGTGTGGAGGTTTCTCAAAGAGTTAGAAATAGAGCTACCCTATGACCCAGCAATTGCACTGCTGGGGATTTATCCCGAAGATACAGATGCAGTGAAACGGCGGGACAGCTGCACCCCAATGTTTATAGCAGCAATGTCCACAACAGCCAAACTGTGGAAGGAGCCTCGATGTCCTTTGACAGATGATGGATAAAGAAGATGTGATTATATATACAATGGAATATTACTCAGCCATCAGAAAGGATGAATACCTACTACCATTTACATCAACGTGGATGAAACTGGAGATATTATACTGAGTCAAATAAGTCAATTAGAGAAAGACAATTATCATATGGTTTCACTCATATGTAGAATGTAAAAAAATAGTGCAGAGGATCATAGGGTAAGGGAGGGAAACTGAATGGGAAGTCATCAGAGAGGGAGAAAAACCATGAGACTCTTAACTATAGGAAACAAACTGAGGGCTCCTAGAGGGGAGGGGGATGGGAGTATGAGGTAATTGGGTGATGGACATTAAGGAGGGCACATGATGTGATGAGCACGGGGTGTTACAACTGGTAAATTATTGAACACTACATCTGAAACTAATTATGTAATTTATATTGGCTAATTAAATTAAAATTAAAAATATATCAACAATACCAAGTTTGGCAAGAACCTGGAACAACTAAAAATCCATTTTCTGCTGGTAGGATGCAGAATCATACACTTTGGAAAACAATGTGACAATCTCTTATGAGATTAAACCACCCTTACCATAAGATCCAGCAATTCCACTCCCAACTTTTTGTCCATGCAAGTAATTGTACACAAATGTTCACAGAAGCTCCATTCATATTAGATGAAAAATGGAAACAACCTAAATGTCTGTCAATAGGTAAATGGATAAACAAATTCGATCCACTCCTGCCCAGTGACACTGTGTTTTTTAAAACTATAGTAATGTCGGGGATCCCTGGGTGGCGCAGCGGTTTGGCGCCAGCCCTTGGCCCAGGGTGCGATCCTGGAGACCCGGGATAGAATCCCATGTCGGGCTCCCGATGCATGGAGCCTGCTTCTCCCTCTGCCTATGTCTCTGCCTCTCTCTCTCTCTCTGTGACTATCATAAATAAATAAAAATGAAAAAAATAAAAAATAAATAAAACTATAGTAGTGTCTACGTTCTAATACTTCACATGGCAAGTCTCACTCCTCACTACCTTTTCAGAAATTTTTTCTTGAATTCTTGCATGCTTTACTTCCAAAATAACTTTAGATTATTCTTTTTAATCCCTCACCCACAAAACTCCTATAAGTCTTAATTCAAAGGAAATAAATTTTGTACAAAATCAAATCTACCTATTCAAGGATAAGTCCTCATCTTCATGTATTCATGTGCACCTCTGGAAATGGAATTGTTCCTATTGATGATCTGCTAACCCATACCAAAACCTCACTCCTTATATGTCACTTAGGACACTTTAACTTTTCTACTAACATAGTTGTTTTCCAGAATCTGTAGCTTTGGAGATGATGGGATTCATTGCAACTGTAATAGCTCATCATGTATTCAATACCGGTTCTTCACAGACAGGATCAGAATTAGAAAGCAGGCCGTCTATTACCTTAACTGAATTCATCAGTAAATCATGTATTGTGTACCTCCTATGTGTTAGACAGGGTGTTAATCTCTATGAGGAGTCAAAGATGAACAAGTCATGTGCCCAGTTGTCAAGGATATTTCTCTCTATTATGGTGGCAACTACATAAACTGAACAGCTTCACAGAAGGCAAAATGTCCTACAGATGCATAAGGCCTGTGTAGGCACAGAGGACAAACTTGCTATTTAGATAAGAAAAAGAGTAATACAATGGGATGAGAACTTTAACATCTGTATAAGAACACTGATTTAACTTTTTGTATCTTCTTTCTAACAAACCCTGAGGCCTGGAAATGTGCTGAACTTTGTGCTTTGGTGACTGAGTCCAATTTGCTTCATTGCTCTTCCAACTGCAAGATTTAGACTATCTTGAGCTTGTATTTTATTCAACAATCATATCCCTCACATTACCTGCTTAGATGGTTATTCTTTTTTAGCTAAAAATAAAATATGCCAAAGAAATTTAACAGAGAAATTGATGCAGGAATGAAAGGGTGGGCAATTCTCCATTCAATATTTTACTGCTAATTATACATTGGCTACATAATTTCAGTTCCTAAGGAAACTTAAATTTTGTTCTAATTATAAGAGGCAAGTGGTGTGTATCAGAAGCAGTTGCTCCAGAGAGTTTTTGCTAACAGTTATCTCCAAATTACATACACACAAACGCATTCACCTTTGTTTCTTTGCCTTTCAACCTTGATATGTGTGGGTTGGTAATTCCCTCACACATACTGTAAAGAAAAATCAGTTAATCTGTCAAGATTTTGTTATGCACATCCATTTTATTTTCTCAGTTTTGTGCGTAGCAATGAAGGATAACCTAGAGAGATGGAAGGAAGGAAGAAGGGAGAAAGAGAAGGAAAAGAAAAGATGGGAGAAGGGAAACAGAAAAAGGATAAAAAGATAAAAAGGAAAAAAGTTCAGAGGGTGGGCAGGCTGCTGGGAGAGTATGGAATGAAGAGAAAAATATGACTCCCTACATGGTGTCTGTATTAGAATAACAGTGAAGCATAAGCTAAAATGATGGCTCCAGGATAGTTTCTAACTTCCTACCCCCTACTAGCTGTGAAGTTGTGAATATATTTTTCTAAGTCTTTGATCCCCCATCAATAAAATTGGGTTAATAACAATATCTACTAAAAAAAAAGGTGACAACAGAGGGAGGAAAACAAGAAATATAATGTGGTACCATATCACTCGCATTAGATAAGTAAAATTCCTCATCTCCAATAACAAGTATTGAGGAGGTCAGGAAATAAAACTCTCATGCACAGTTGATAGGAATTAAAGTGGGAGGCAATTTAACAATAGAAAAAGTTAGGGTCGCACATACTTCGAGTCAGCTACTTGTCTCCTAGGTACGTCCCCTTGAAAAACTCTTGTACATGTGACCAAAGAGACACACACAGAATGTTTACCATCGTATTATTCATAATTGCTCAAAAAGGAAAAATTCAAATGTTCTTCAACTAAAACATGGAAAAAATGAATAAATCTTAGCATATTCCTATAGTAATGAGAAGAGTCACATGTCAATATAGATGACTTTCCTACATATAGAGTAAGAAAACAAGAATCAAGTTTCAGACCTTAGAACATCAGAGGCAGAATCACAATAGAACTAGAAGAGCAACAGATTTCACCCAGAAAGCCTGAACTTAAAGATGGATACAATAACTAACATGTTCTTGGTTGAACATAACATAGATTTTCTTATATTAGTAGGAGGCATCTGAACATTCTGAATGCAGGAATCCACTTCCATGGCTCTTCCGAGGGGAACGCGCTCTAGGCTGAGAAAGGGCACACTGAGGGGTGGAAGGAATCTTCTACTCTGGGCTCTACCTACCACATTCTTTTTTAGAGGATCTAAAACATTAAACACATCTTGTCACCGTAAGGATTAACTTGCACCCTCAAATCCACATGGCAAATCCATAGCATAATTTTGATGTTTTTTAATACCAAAAAACATCAGAGCCTTATTATGAGAATATTTGATCCTGCTTGTTACATGAGAGAGCATCCTACATTAACCGATGATAAATTTTGCCACATCAGAATTGTCTCTAATTATGTGATTGCCCTGAGAACTGGCAGAGGTAGAGGATTTTTTCAATTTGTTTGTTCCACTGCACTTGTTAATGACAGTCTGGCTATGACTTTTTGTTGGGCCATGATAAACATCAAATTTGGTAAAGTGGTAAAAGATGCTTCCTATGAGAGTGGAACCTTCACATTTTTCTCATGGGTTATCATTTGGAACACTTGAGTAGCCTGCCATGCATGCATCTCCAGCATTTTCACATTTGCCAGTGAAGAGCTGGTGTTCTCTGCTATTTTATATGACGTACTGACATCGGACTTTTTTATCACCAAGAAGATCTCTATACTTTGAATTCAACATCTGCCCTTTGAATGACTATCTGCCCTGAATTCCATATCAGGGAACTGGGGCGCACAGTTTTTGAACAATAGCATTGTCTTGGTCAAGAGATGCTGTAGTCAAGACACAGGAAATAATAGATAGGCTGAGATTTTGGAAGTAGATTCAGTGCATCATTTTGGTGACAGCTGCTACTGGAAGGATTTACCACACTGCTCAGAAAGTTCCCCTATAACCTATCTTATGAGTGTACGGTGTCTTACACATGAAAAATGCCAGTGTAATGGTGTTCTGGTATATTAAAGTAGAAAAAGACTCTCTAACGAGAGTTTTGAGACAGTGATATAAGAATTCATATATCACCTTTGATTCTAATTGTGAAATGTAAATCTGATGATGCTAATGAGAGGCACACTGTTGGAAGCCAACTCATAGTCCTAAAAGAAGCAGTTATATACAATCAATATAATTTGGGGCCCCTGAGGTTTATCCTGATCATCTGCTTGAAGTAGTGTTTGTCAGGTTTCTCCACTGGAAAGTTACTTTTCTCTACTCTTCTCTCCTTCCTCTTTCTATACTAGGCTCTTTGGAAGGAAGTCACCATGCAGAGCCCACACTTAAGGAGTGAGGAGTTATGCTTCCCCCTCCTTTAAATTATTTGCAATTCTTCTGCATAGGAGATATTTAGTTGTTCAATTCCAGGATATATATAGAGTAGTATCAGAATTGTTAACTTGAACCTCGGGCACCTGGATGGCCCATTTGGTTCAGCGTCCAACTCTTGATTTCAGCTCAGGTAAAGATCTCAGGATTGTATTTGCAATGATATGGATAGAACTAGAGGATATTAGGCTAAGCAAAATAAGTCAATCAGAGAAAGACAATTATCATAGGATTTCACTCATATGTGGAATTTAAGAAACAAAATAGGGTCATGGGGAAAAGGGAAAAATAAAACAAGATTTCTTTTTCATAGGGGAAAAGGGAAAAATAAAGCAAGATGAAATCAGATGGAAGACAAACCATAAGAGACTCTTAATCATGGGAAACAAACTGAGGGTTGCTGGAGGGGAAGAGGTGGGGGGATGGGGTAACTGAGTGATGGACATTAAGGAGGGTATGTGATGTAATGAGCACTGGGAATCATATAAGACTAATGAATCACTGACCTCTCCCTCTGAAATTAATAATACATTATATGTTAATTAATTGAATTTAAATTTTAAAAAGGATATCAGGTTTGTGAGATGGCGACCCACATTGAGCTCCGCCCTGAGTGTGGAGCCTGCTTAAGATTCTCTCTTCCCCTCTTCCTCTGCCCCTTCCCCATCCCTTCCTCTCTATCTCTCTCTCATTCTGAAAGAAAGAAAGAAAGAAAGAAAGAAAGAAAGAAAGAAAGAAAGAAAGAAAGAAAGAAAGAAAGAAAGAAATGTTAACCTGCACCCCCAGGAGGCACACCTTTATCAACTAGGATACAGTGCTTATATATAGTTTCCTTTGCCTTTAGTCTTATAAACTTCTCCCCTCCAAAGTTGCTTAGATCTACCCACTTGAGTGAGATTGTTTAAAATAAGTATGATACATCTGGATTCTCTTATCATAGTCTCCATTCCATGCGTGAATTCCCTGACCCCCTAAATAATTCTTTTTAAATCTCATACATTATGGTTTACTCATTCTGTAAAGTTCTATGTGTTTAGACAAATGCATAATGTTATGTATCTACTATTCTAGTATCCTACAAAATAGTTTCAGCACCTTAAAATCTCCTGCACTACCCCTATTCTTCCCTCACTCTTCCCTCAAATCCCTGGCAACCACTGATCTTGATACTCTCTGTATACAATTTTGTCTTTCCAAAATGTCATATGGTCGGAATCATACAATATATAGCCTTTTCAGATTGGCTTCTTTCACTTGGCAATATACACTTAAGTTTCCTCCATGTCTTTTTATGGCTTAATAGCTCATTTCTTTTCATCATTGAATTATATTGCATTGTATGAATGTACCACAGTCTCTCCATTCACCTATTGAAGGACATTTTAGTTGCACACAGCTTTTGGAGATTATGAATAAAGCTGTTATAAACATTCATGAGCAGGATTCTGTATAGACATAAGTTTTCAACTCATTTGTGTAAATACATAAGAGTGAAATTTCTGGATCATATGGTAAAACTATGTTTAGCTTTGTAAGAAACAGCCAAACTGTCTTCCAAAGTGGCTGTACCATTTTGCATTCTTACCAGCAGTACATGAGAGTTCCAGTAACAAATTTATTTAATGGCAAGAACAAGTAAGCCTTCAATTATACAGGATTTCACTGATATAGAATAGTTCTGTCATGGGAATTAGGGAGACATTTGGTTTCCATGGTTCATGCCTTATTAGAGGTGAACCATGAACTTTTATAATTGTGTGGAGACAGTGCTTACATTTAAGGGAAGAGAAAAGTATAATTCTTTTCCTTCTCTGCACAGCAAACAAATTCTAGCCATAGCACCATGCCAACTGCTAACTGTAAAAGGCTACTGGGAAAACTAAGCCAAGAAATCCAGACTTACTCCCATACGTCCTGACATTTTATCAATGGGGGGGGGTGCACCATTAATGTCACCTTTTTAAATATAAGGAAGTTCGGGAACTAAAAAGACTAAGTGATTATCTCTAGGAGACTAAACGCTAGACACGCAGAGACCTGTTATAATTACAAGCCCTTTACCTGAGCCCTTGGTTCAAAATCTGTCTGCTACATACTAGCCATTTCTTAATTTCACTAGGCCCTGATTTGCCAGAGGTTAAATGGGAATAACAATAATAATACTCTTCTCATAGGGTGTCACTGGAATCAACCAGCACATAATGACTATTAATGCCAAGCACCCTTGCCCCAATTCAGGACATCTCTGAAGGGAAGGGTCATCCCAGCTCCTGAGCCATAAGTAGAATCAGTAGAACTGACTGTTGTGATGCATTTTATTATAATTTTTTCCTCTGCCCTATCCTGCCTCCCTCACTCCCTTACAGGTAATATTTCTAAGAGCTCTTCCTAAAAAATGTCATACACATAAATCTCCATCTGGAGAAATATGACCTAAGACAGTAAGCATTACCAGCATAATCACTACTATTCTCAGTGTATAAACACTCAGGACCCCAGTCCATGGCTTTACGTGTGATGCGGAAATATATCTTTCAGTCCTTCATTTGAAGGATCCACTTCTTCCCTCTGAACAGAGTGGTCCTCACACTCCCCAAAGTGATGGCCACCAGAATTGTTCAATCTAGTCTTCAATATTGGTCATCTCCTTAGCATAGCTAGTAATGGTGGAGGAGGACAGACAAGGATGAACAAAGAAGAGGAAAGAAACCTTCAGCCAATGAAAGTTTCCCCATGCAGCCTAGAAAATCTGAAGGAAGTTTAATGGCAGATGGCAATTTATCAGAAATAGTCCCCTTTACCAGCAAAGCAGAGATGACTAGAAGTTATTTATACAAATAGAGATTTATGAATGAACTCCAAGAAGGGTGGGATTTTCAGAACTGTGTTGATTTTCACTTATCCAAAAGCCCATAGAACAATGCCACAGGTTAAGATCCATGCTTTGGAATGGCAGCAACCTGGAGCAGGAAATAAAATAATACCTAATGGCAATGGGCTTCAACCAGACACTATAGAGAGGAAATTGTGTTACTAGAGAGTTAAGAGATTCTCTTTTCCTGTGGAGAAAAGTAAGCTGCTTCCATTTAGCAATTTATAGGATATACAGATAGTTTGTTTATATGAATATGCAGAATAGGTGATAATTCCTTTAGAAAAATTTAGAGAATTTGGCTCAAGTCACAATATCAGGTCTTAGGTCAAGCCCCACATTGGGCTTTGCACTGGGCATGGAGCCTGCTTAGGATTCTCTCTCTCCCTCTGCCCTTCACCTCCACCTGTGCTCATGCACACACACACACACACACACTCTCTCTCTCTCTCTCTCTAAAAAATGAAAAAACAAAAACAAGAACAAAATATTCAGAGATATTTCTAGTAGACCAACTGATGGCCACTTAGTTTTGCGTGTTCCTCCCAGAACTATGTGTGTTCACTTTTCCTACCAACCTAAAATGTGGGTCTTTAAGAACAATAATAGAAGGGGCCTCAACACTAGCAGTCAACCTGTCAAGAATTTTTTCCTCTTAAAACTAGAATTTCAGCTTCTCTTTTCTGTAAGCTTTAATTATTGGATCCCTACACTTCTCAGGATGACTCTAAACAGCTTTCTGGAATAGTAGCTATGACGGTACAAACAGTAGGCACAAGGAAAAGTTGTCCAACCAAATGAGCATCTTTGGTGACCTCTAGGAGTATACCATTTGCAGTAAATCAATTCCAAATTTATAAAGCTTGCTTACATTTCAGATTTCCATCTCATAGCTTGTGACAAAAAACACTTATGTTTAAACTACTTATGAACCCCCAAAATGTACAAAATATATTATATAGAGATTCAGTTAAGCTAGCTCTGCTCCCTCTCAGCTAGACCATATGCTAAAGGCCTAGCTCATAAATTGTCTTTCCTACTAGTGAACAAAAGCTACTTTTGCCGAGCTCAAATCTCAAGAAGAGAGAGTGGCTTATGGCAGTCAGAAAGATCCAAAGAGTTTGTTCACTGGCCTCTTGGGGACCTAGAAGAGGTAATGAATATTCTATTGCCTTGAATATCAATGATGATAGTGACGCAATCGGATGGAAAATGCAAAGCTGAGCTCAAGACCATCCAGAGGCACAAGCAGGACCCTGGACACCTTAGGTAAAAACCAAACTGCAGTCTGATGTGACCTGAAATTGAAAGCAAAGTGCTGAAGACAGAGCAGCACAGAATGATATTTGATATCCAACATGCAAAAACTAACCAACAAAGAGAACAAATATTAAAGATTTTGTAACTTTAAAAGAAAAACAGCTAAAAATCTTTTTTTTAATCTCTATAACACCTCTTTCTCTGATTAGTTCAGAACAATTAATGAGCCCTCACAGTTGGAGATTTCTCATAATTGAGATGATTTTCCATGGATGCTATTCATGATTCATAGAAGATATTATTAAGTAATATTTCTTAAAAGGAAAGAAACAGTTATAAATCAAATCAGGTCATTTCGGCCCTCAGTCTGGTGGGAGAAATACAGTCTGCTTAGAGTTGTCACCAGTGTTCTCAGGCCTGGCACACCCTTAGGACTAGGACAGAACACTGCTTGAGCCATGTCCCTTATTCAGCAGTAGCCACTGGGAGCTGCGTATTGAGAGGCATTCGGAGACCCAGTGCTGGCTTAGTGAGTAAGGGCGCAGAGATGGACCTATGTCTTGCATGGAGAGAGAAGTATAACAAATATTTGACAGCAAATGAGACATTCTAGAGAAGACTAGGATAGTCTAGAGAAGACTATCCCAGAACTGATAACCTCTCCATACTTGCCAACCTGCCAACTAGAGCAGATTAGTCTGTAACAGCACATTTATCTAGGCCATACAAACTAGTCCAGGATCAACATTAACACACAGCAGAGGAGCATGGGATCACAGGTACCCAGCTCACATTACAGCAGGATGGAGTCTTCAGTCGCCTTCATCTGTGTCATTCCTTTCCAGGTAGTTGCAAGTCTTTAAGTCACTGTTAAGCCATGAAGCTTAATCTTTATTGGCAAGAGAAAGCTTTTGTTGTGTTTCGGGTGCTCCTGTTACAACAGAGGACCTGAGGGCCTGCTGACTCCAAGATCCCACTATGGCTTGTTCAGGATATAACCAGTGGATTCACTTCCTGCAGCTCCCATAACAAATCTTCATAAACTGGGGGTTCAAAGCAACATACACTTATTCTCATAGATAGAGCTTTACAGTTCTGGAGGTCAGAAGTCTGAAATCAATTCCACTGGGCTGAAATCAACATATTGGAGGGCACTCTCCCTCCAGAGGGTCTAGGGTAGAAGCCCTTCCTTGCCTTCTCTAGCTTCTAGAGCTGCATGCCTTTGCATTCCTTTGTTCGTGGTCTTTTCTCTCCATCTTCAAAGACAGCAGAGTAGCATCTTGCTTTAGTCTGCTCATTGCTGCCTCCTTTTGAGGTCAAATCTCTCTCTGCCCCCTCCTTTTATGAGAACACCTGTGATTACATTAGAGCCCACTGGATAATCTGGGACAGTCTCTCCATCTCAAAATCCTTAATTTCATCTGCAAAGTCTAACATTCATGGGTTCCAGGGATTAGGAACTGGATCTCCACTAGAGCCATTATTCTGCCTACCATTCTGCCAACGTGACTGTGCCAGCCTTCAGCACACTAGCAAAATAAAGGTGGGCATGTGGGGAAAGGGAAAGCATAGAAAAGGGAAGAGGGAAGGGCATCAGGACAGGCGGGTAGTCACGTTGTACTCTTTTCTGTTAAGTAGCCTATCTGGACACCAAGGAGGTTTGGATCCATTTTTCTCAGCTAAATTATATGTATTAATTTTCCTAATTATTTTTTAATTTTCCTAATTATAATATTAATACCTATTTACAGTAGAATTTTAAGAATTACAGAAAATAAAGATTTTTTTAAAAGATTTTATTTATCCATGAGAGACACACAGAGAGAGGCAGAGACACAGGCAGAGGGAGAAGCAGGCTCCTCGCAGGGAGCCTGATGTGAGACTTCA